>NC_080864.1:4098311-4213841 GCF_030435755.1 Ochotona princeps | reverse complement strand
GCTCGCCCCGGCTGCGCTGCTGTGTCTGCGCCTGGGCCTGGGCCTGGGCCTGCTGGACGGGGCGCTGGACGGGGCGCTGGCCGCGGACCTGACCGCCCCGGTCTATGTCAGCAGCTGGGCCGTGCGTGTGTCCCAGGGCCCCCGGGAGGCAGAGCGCCTTGCTCGCAAATTCGGCTTCGTCAACTTGGGGCAGGTGGGTGGGGGGCGCGAGGCAAACCCTAAAACCTGACAGATGGGGGGAATGTCTCCCAGTCTCGGCCACTCTTTCCTGAAAGCCAGGAACCCCCAACCCGCTCGCCTGCCCCACTTGAGCCATGTGCAGGCCCCTAGGACCCGAAGCTGGTGGCAGGTGCCGAGCCGGGGCAAGTGGCGAGTGTGTCGGGGTCCCCTATAGGGGTGGGGGAGAGCCAACCGCAGCCATCCTGCTTGCCTGTCCTGCCTCAGCCATGTGTGGGCTCCAGCACCCGATGCTGTCACCTGTAGGTGCCAGGCGGGGGCAGGTGGTGAGTGTGTGGTGTGTGTAGGAGGGTCCCCCTATAGGGGTGGGGAGAGCTGGTCCCAGCCAGCCCACGTGGGCTGCTCCGCATATTCCCAGATCTTCCCTGACGGGCAGTACTTCCACCTGCGGCACCGGGCATGGTCCAGCAGGCCCTGACCCCGCACTGGGGCCACCACGTGCGCCTCAAGAAAGAACCCAAGGTGAGTATGCCCTCTCAGGGGGAGTCCCGACCCCTGATGCTGTGTGTCGGGGTTAGGCCCTCATGTCCAGAGGGGCAGGGTCTGGTTCCCCAAGGCTGTGCCTGGGAGCTGTAGACAGCCAGCCAGTGGCCCCTGGATGGGGTGTGGATCCCCCCAGGTTGTGTCTATGAGCTGTAGGACAGTCGGCCAGCGGCCCCTGGCTGAGGTGTGGGTCCCCCAAGCTGTGCCTACGAGCTGTAGGACAGCCAGCCAGTGGCCTCTTCTGTCCCATGCCCTGCCAGGTGCAGTGGTTCCAGCAGCAAACACTGCTGAGACGAGTCAAGCGCTCCCTTGCAATGCCCTCGGACCCTTGGTTCCCCCAGCAGTGGTACATGGTGAGCTGTGGGGTGTGCCCGTGGGGGACGAGGCACAGACCCCGCACTGGCCCACACTGACTCCTGAGGCCGTCTGACCCTGCACAGAACCAGGAGATGAAGTCGGATTTGAACGTGCTGCAGGCGTGGAACCAGGGCCTGACGGGTCAGGGCATCGTGGTGTCCGTCCTGGATGACGGGATCGAGAAGGACCACCCCGATCTCTGGGCCAACTACGTGAGTGAGGAGTGGGCAGCCCGGGTAGGACTTCCCCAGCTCTCAACCCTGACCCGCCACCCTGCACGTGTCCACCACCCACCCCAGGACCCCCTGGCCAGCTATGACTTCAATGATTATGACCCGGACCCTCAACCTCGTTACACGGCCAACGATGAGAACCGGTGAGCTTGGGCCCTATGGGAGGGCCTGGCAGCATCCCTGACACACAAAGCAACCATGATGGACGGCTCTGGTCCTGCCTTCAGGCATGGGACCCGTTGTGCTGGAGAGGTGGCGGCCGCTGCCAACAACGGCTTCTGTGGCGCAGGCGTGGCCTTCAACGCCCGCATTGGAGGTACCCGGGGTTGTGGGGATGCTCCAGGGGGTCCCTGGGACAGGTGGAGGGGGCTGTGGCATGCACCCCCTCCTCCTGTAATCAGCCCGGGACCTCAGACTCCAGGACGGCGGGGGAAGCTGGCCAGTGAGCAATACAAGTGGAGGGGCAGGGCCAGCATGAGGAGCCCAGAGCATTGATGTGGGGCGGGTCAGGGTGGGCATGGAGCATGTGTGGGGGCTAGGATGGGGCCTGAAGCATGTCAGATTCTGGGGGAGTCCGGTTGGAAGCTAGGGGCTGGCTGGGGCGTGGCCAGGGCCATCCAAAAGGCCCCTCACGACCCCCAGGCGTGCGCATGCTGGATGGGACCATCACGGACATCACCGAAGCGCAGTCACTGAGCCTCAAGCCACAGCACATCCACATCTACAGCGCCAGCTGGGGCCCCGAGGACGATGGTCGCACCGTGGACGGCCCGGGCCTCCTCACCCGCAAGGCCTTCTGGCGTGGTGTGACCAAGGTGAGGAGGAACCAGTGCCCCCATGCACACACCCTGCAGCCCTCGACCCCATGGGGATGCCTGGCCCATGCCAGCCGGCCAGCCAGCCAGCCACTCACCGCCTCCTGCTCCTGTCCCAGGGCCGCGGCGGGCTGGGCACACTCTTCGTCTGGGCCTCTGGCAATGGTGGGCTGCATTACGACGACTGTAACTGTGACGGCTACACCAACAGCATCTACACGCTGTCGGTGGGCAGTGCCACACAGCAGGGCCACGTGCCCTGGTACAGCGAGGCCTGTGCGTCCACCCTCACCACCACCTACAGCAGTGGTGTGGCCACCGACCTGCAGATTGTGAGTGCTAGGGGAGGCGGGGCAGGGTCCAGAGGCGGGCCTGGCCTCCCCCTACCCAAGCCAGGCCGCCCCATCCATAGGCCTCCCCCATTCCTGGGCCTGGCTGCCTCCACCCCCAGGACTGGCCTCCCCCAACCCCGGGCCTGGCTGCCCCCACCCCCAGGACTGGTCTCCCCACCCCTGGACCTGGCTGCCCCCACCCCAGCCCGCTGTGTGCCGAATCTCCCCCACACAGCCCTGCACTCCTGACCTTTCTGAACACGTATGCACCCTGTCTTCATGGTATACCCCGCCAAGGCACCCCAAGTCCTGCCCTACCTACGCCCAGGTCACCACGGACTTGCACCACCAGTGCACGGACAAGCACACGGGCACCTCGGCCTCAGCCCCACTGGCTGCCGGCATGATCGCCCTGGCACTGCAGGCCAAGTAGGTGACCACCAGGGCATCTGCCCGCCTGCCAGCCTGCCCACGCACAACCCTTCCTGGCCCCCAGGGACAGGCCCCTGCTCACCCGGCCTTCCTGCCCACAGCCCTTTCCTGACCTGGAGAGACATGCAGCACCTGGTAGTCCGTGCTTCCAAACCAGCCCAGCTTCAGGCTGAGGACTGGACGACAAATGGTGTGGGGCGCCAAGGTGGGGGGACCCCGGAGCTGGGGGGCAGTGACAAGGTGGGGTGGACCTCGGAAGTGGGGGGGTATGCCAAAGTGTGTGGGACCCTGGAACTGGGGGGCAGTGTAGAACTATGGAAGGGACCATGGAGGTGGGGGTGTGCCGAGATATGTGGGACCCCAGTGCTGGGGGTGCAGTGCTGAGATGTGGGGGACCCAGGAGCTGGGAGGGTCACCATGGACCCCAGGCCGTGACAGCTCCGCCTCTACACAGTAAGCCACCACTATGGCTATGGGCTGCTAGACGCGGGGCTGCTGGTGGACCTGGCCCGCAGATGGCTGCCCACCTGGACCCAGAGGAAGTGTGTCATCCGGGTCGTGCACAGCCCCATGTGAGCCCCCGGTCCTGCCCCCAGTGTGACGGAGGAGGGGGCTGACACCCCGGGCCTGCCCCCTGTGTGATGGGATTAGGGGTACACGCCCAGCCGTGCCCCCGTGTGACGGTCGCCCACGGCCCCCAGCCCCATCCTGCCGCGGATGCACGTGAAGCGGCTCGTGTCCGCCTGCGTTGGCCACCACAACTTCATCCGCTCACTGGAGCACGTGCAGGTGAAGCTGTCGCTGTCCTACAGCCGCCGCGGGGACCTGGAGATCTCCCTCACCAGCCCGCTGGGCACCCGCTCCACGCTCGTGGCCATCAGGTGGGGCTCGCCGCGGCTCCTGCCTCTGCCCAGCTGGCCTAGTGCTGTCCCACGCACACTTGGCTCTGTCCATGAGCACCTGCCCCACCCCACGAGCACTTACCCCGCCCCATCTGTCCCAGACCGTTAGATGTCAGTGACCAGGGCTACAAGAACTGGATCTTCATGTCCACACACTTCTGGGACGAGGCCCCTCAGGGCCTGTGGACGCTGAGCCTGGAGAACAAGGGCTACTATTTTAACACCGGTGAGGGCGGGTGGGGAAAGGGTGAGGGCCGGGGGGGCTGGCTGAAGGCTGGGCAGGACCGGGCAGGACCGGGCAGGGGCTGGGTGGGCACTCTGTGGGTGCGCAGTGACCTGAGACAGGTGAGCATCCGGAGCCAGCACACAGTGACAGGGGAGCCCTACATGTCTGGGGGCGCCGTTGGGGATGGAGCGGGGCCTCTGGTGGGGCCAGGCTGCCCTCCGTCTGCCCTGTCCATGCCCTGCCTGCCATGACCTTGCCGCAGGAACGCTGCGCCACTACACACTGCTGCTTTATGGAACGGCCGAGGACATGAAAGCACGGCCCTCGGGCCCCCAGGTGACCGGGGTGTGGGGGACACAGAGGGCTGTGCTGGGTGAGCGGCAGGTGCTGCCCGGCCAAACGGACAGGTGGATGCGAGTGTGGCCCAGGGTGGGTGGGAGGGTGGCAGGCATGTCATGGTCAACCAAGTCCGCACCACCCCCGCCCTGCCCACCTTGCACAGAACACCTCCCACCCGCTGACACCCTCGGCCCGCTCCACGTCTCCTCCCACGGGCAACGGCACCACCTCAGTGACACCCAGCAGGCGGTGACCACGGGGGCCTGGCTCCTGGCCGTGTCTCCCCACGCGCTGGACGCCTGCTCCCCACCTCCGTGCGAACAAGCCAGCAGCTGCTGCTGACCGTGACAGCCCAGCCGGGGGCCAGGGCGCCGGGCCCCAGAGAGGAGATGGGGCCGGTGGAACCTCCTGGCTCTGGGCGAGACAGAGGACAGAGAGAGGACGGAGAAAAGAGGCCTGTTACATAATTTGGGGTGGGTGGGTGTGGGCCTGATGATGAGTCTGCCCGAGTCCAGGAGCAGACACGTGGAGGGACACGACCTGGACCCACGGGCCAGCAGCTGGACCCACTCTGGGGTTGCAAGTAAAGGTTGCCTAGAAGGTGCCCAGCATGTGGCTTCCTGGGGGTATGGTGGCAGGCCCGGGGCTGGAGCCCAGGAGGAGGGGAGCAGCTGGGAACTTGGGGGGCTGAAGGCCGCAGGGAGCAGGCCAGGTCCACTGTGTGGGGTTGGGGTGGCACTTGGGTGCCCCAAGGAGGCCTGGTAGACTGTCACGCACCCTTGGCACACCTCAGGGGGAGTGTGTGCAGACCCCGGCTCACCCCCAAACCCAGTCCACAAGCCCCCTAAGGGAGGTGCCATTGGCGAGTCCACCGCCAAAGCAGCGTCGGACGCCCACGGCCCACTGCGGGGCGCCCCCGGGGCCTGCCTCTGCGCAGGCGTCGGCTGGCAGCGGCGCGGCCCCTTTAAAGGGGCGGGGCCTAGCCTCGGGCTGGCGTCGCGTGCCCGGAGCGGGGCGGGGCCGCGGCCGGAAGCGGAAGGCCGGACGTGGCGCTGAGGGAAAAGTGGCGGCTGCACCCCGCTTCCGTCGGGGAGCCTCCTCCAGACACCGGCATGGGCTCCAAGGCCAAGAGGCGCGTGGCGCTGCCCACCCGCCCGGCGCCCCCCACGGTGGAGCAGATCCTGGAGGACGTGCGCGTCGCGCCGGCCGACGACCCGGTGTTCACGGCAGGTGAGAGCGCGGGGCGCTGGAAGGATGAGGGTAGGGGAGGGGCGCAGGGGGTGTGGGGGAGAGGTGAGGGGCGCAGGGGGTGTGAGGGAGAGGTGAGGGGCGCAGGGGGTGTGAGGGAGAGGTGAGGGGCGCAGGGGGTGTGAGGGGAGGTGAGGGGCGCAGGGGGTGTGAGGGAGAGGTGAGGGGCGCAGGGGGTGTGAGGGAGAGGTGAGGGGCGCAGGGGGTGTGAGGGAGAGGTGAGGGGCGCAGGGGGTGTGAGGGAGAGGTGAGGGGCGCAGGGGGTGTGAGGGGAGGTGAGGGGAGGGGCTCAGGGGGTGTGAGGGGAGGTGAGGGGAGGGGCTCAGGGGGTGTGAGGGAGAGGGGAGGGGCGCAGGGGGTGTGAGGGGAGGTGAGGGGAGGGGCTCAGGGGGTGTGAGGGAGAGGTGAGGGGCGCAGGGGGTGTGAGGGAGAGGTGAGGGGCGCAGGGGGTGTGAGGGGAGGTGAGGGGCGCAGGGGGTGTGAGGGAGAGGTGAGGGGCGCAGGGGGTGTGAGGGAGAGGTGAGGGGCGCAGGGGGTGAGGGGAGGTGAGGGGCGCAGGGGGTGTGAGGGGAGGGGAGGGGCGCAGGGGGTGTGAGGGAGAGGTGAGGGGCGCAGGGGGTGTGAGGGGAGGTGAGGGGGAATGTGAGGAGAATGTAGGGGTGCTGGAAAGGTGAGGAGAGTGTGGGGGTGCAGGGGGTGCTGCACCCAGAGTGAGGGGTGCAGGGAGGGTGCAGGGAGCCGCGGGGAGTGAGGAGGGGGCGGCGGGGGGCACTGCAGCCCCGGCCGAGCCCCAGTATCGGGGTGACCGTGAGGGGCGAGGGCCCGGGGAGCTGCGGGGCGTTGCGTGGTGCCCGAGCGGGGTCAGCCCCGGTGTGCACACTCCCCGCAGTGGGGGCCGCAGGGGCCGCCCCGCCCCCTGACGCCCTGCCCGCCCGGCCCCCCAGGCGCCCCCCGGCCGACCGAGGACCCCGAGGCCCCGCGGGAGCAGCTGTACCTGCAGAGCCGAGCCTCCGTGGCGGCCAACGCGCGCCTGCGGCAGGCGGGCGAGGCGCTGGGGCTGCGGTGCCAGGGCCTGCGGCGCGCGGGGCAGCGGCTGGAGCGAGACATGGGCCAGGTGGCACGGGCCACGCTGCCCGGCGGCCCCGCCGCCTCCTCCGGCTGAGCCCACCCGGCCTGGACACCCCCGGGCTGACCCCCACCCACCCACCCGGCCTGTGGTCACCCTGGGCTGACCTCCACCCACCCACCTGGCCTGGGGTCACCCCCGGCTGACCCCCACCCACCCACCCAGGCAGCCTGGTGACGCCCGGGCTGACCTCCACCCACCCACCCGGCCTGGGGTCACCCCCGGCTGACCCCCACCCACCCACCCGGCCTGGACACCCCGGGGCTGACCCCCACCCACCCACCCGGCCTGTGGTCACCCCGGGCTGACCTCCACCCACCCGCCTGGCCTGGACACGCCCCGGAGTGACACGCACCGGGCCTAGACCTGTCCCAGGCTGACCCCCACTCACCCACCCACCCGGCCTGGGGTCACTCCGGGCTGACCCCCACCCAGTCACCCGGCCTGGAGACCCCCGGCTGACCCCTCACCCAACTGTCCGGCCTGGGGTCACCCCGGGCTGACACCCACCTACCCACCCACCCCATCTGGGGTCACCCGGGCTCACCCTACCACCCTCGGATGGCCCCCACCCACCCACCCCACCCGGCGTTGCCCCCTGCATGCTGCACGGAGCCTGTGGTCAGGGTCGGCGTGGGGACCCCCGGGCCCGCGGGCGGCCGCAGCAAGAGCCCAGACAGGGCCGGCGGGTGGTCAGCTCGCTTTATTTATTAAAGGTGGCGGCCCCGGGCCGTTCGGAGGAGCAGCTATGTACACATGGGCTGGGGGGCGCAGGCGGTGGTCCGCGACCACCAGGTGGGGCCGGGGAAGCAGGGGGCTGCGCTGCCAGCTGTCCAGGGTCGCAGCGTGGGGCAGCAGTTTCTGCAAGCCAGGGCTTGGTTCTGGGTGCCCACCGGGTGGGTGGGCAGGCTGCGTGGCGCGCAGGGCGCTCCAGCTGGTCCTGTGGCGTGCGCGGTGCTGCGGAAGGAGCCGTGGGGGTCGGGGGTCCGGCCCAGGGCTGGGGGCCTGCGGCTGTCTGACCGAGGCGCCCTACCTGGCTGGGGGGGCCCTGGACGGAAGATGGGGTGCCGGGGTGGGGCGGGGTGCTGCAGGTGGAGGTCGCTGGCTCCCTGCAGCGGACGGGGTGGGCGTGCACGGACTCGCATGGGTTCGGGACCCCGAGAGCTCTGGCGGCCAGCCCCTCGGCAGGGACCGCTGGCCTCACGGGGGACCGGCCCTCCTCTCCGGGCCGGCCCGGCCTCCTCTCTCCGCTCTGCCTGGGCTGGACCCCGCGCGGCGCGGCCCCTCGCAGCCCACGCGCATCCGGAGGCCAGGCCTCCGCGAGCCGGGCCGGACTGCCCGCGTGGCGCGTGTGCTCGGCGTGTCCCGTGGGCCGCGGGCTACTCCACGAGGCCGGCGGGGGCCGCGGCGGGCGCCTTCTCCACGGCCGAGTCCGGGGCGGCCGCCGCCGTGGCCATGGGGCTGGGCACGTAGTTGAAGGGCGGCACCCGCGCCGCGCGGCTAGGGGAGCCGTGCCGGCTGGCCGGGAAGCCGCCCACGCCCTCGTGGGCGAAGGGTGCCGAGGCTGGGCCCTTGGGCAGCGGGGGCCCGTCCACGTCGCTGCCCAGGAAGGGAGCCGGGTGGCCGGCAGGGGCCTGGGGGAGCTCCCTGCTCTCCAGGCTGGGGGACGTGCTCGAGTTGGCCTTGGGCTGGGCCACCTCCTCGGTCTGCACCACGGCGTCGCTGGTTTTGCGCGGCGGGGGCGTCGAGGGGCCGGCGGCGGCCTGGTCGTCGCCGTCGGGCGAGGGGCCCCGCAGCGGCAGGGCGCTGGGCGGCAGCGTGCTGCGCAGGATGTGCGGGACGTCCTCGTCGCGGATGCGTCGCCACGTGGTGCCCGGCGCGGCCACCCTGGGCAGCAGCAGCGGGCGCGCCTCGCCGGCGCTGCCTCGGCGTTGGGCGCTGTGCGGGGCCGGGGCTGCGGGGGCCGTGCCGTCGGGCCTGCGGGCCACGCTGATGTGCGGCAAGGAGGAGTAGCGCTTGACGGCCTCGGGGCGCGCGGGGGGCGCACGCACAGGGAGGCGCGAGGGGCTCTCGGAGCTGGGGCGTCGTGCGGGCCGCGGGCCCGGCGCCGCCGGGGGCTGCTGGGGAGCCGCGCGCAGCTCGTCGCAGCGCGAGGAGCAGAGGAAGACGGCGGGCAGCGGGGGCCGGCCGCGGCGGGGCGATGCGCCCGGGGAGGCCGTCACCGCCGCCGTCGAGCTGGCCGAGGACGACAGCTCGGAGCGCCGGCGCCGCAGCGAGCCCGGCGACTCCTTGATGAAAGTCAGCTGCCGTCGGAAGCCCGAGCGCTCCGACGACTCGCTGCCACTGGAGCGCGCCGAGGCCACGCGCACCAGGCCCAGGCGGCCCCCGCGCGCCCCGTCGGGCCCCGCGCGCCCTCGGGGACCCGGCTCTGGAGGGGCCGGCCTGGCCAGCGGCGGCGGCCCTCGGCGGGCAGGCTTCTGCATGAACGGGATACGCACCGGCGACTTCTGTGTTTTGTGCTGCTTGGCCAGCAGGGCCCGCGCGGGCGTCTTGGGCACCCCGGAGGAAGAGGCGGCGGCCCCCGGGGGGCCGGGCAGGGACCCCGTCCCCGGGGTGGCTGTGGGCGACTTCCTGGGCAGGGGCTGGGAGGCGGGTGATGTCTGGGAGGAACTGGAGGAGGGGGTCTTGGCCAGGCGGGCAGGTGGCGTGGCGCTCCTCGGGGGACGGCTCAGCGCTGCCAGCTCGGAGATCTTGCCCGGCCGGTGCAGGCTGCGCGAGCGCTGCTGCCCGGGAGCCGGTGCAGGGCCCGGGGCCACTGACTGGCCCGGGCTGGGTGGCCCTGTTTTCCTCGGGGTGGCCCGGGGGCCGGGGACAGCCTTGGGTTGGGGCCGGGCAGCAGGGCTGGGCACATAGATCACAGTCCGTCCCCGGAGAACGGCTGGTGCCCCTGAGCCCCTCTTGGTTGGGCCACGTGACTTGTCAGGGTCCCCCGGGGGGCGGAGACCCCCGCTGCCCTTGGCTGGTGCCGGGCGCCGTTTCTCTGGTCGCCTGGCACTGCCCTGGCCGGCCCCTGCCCCAGGCTGTCGCCCATTCCTGTGCTTTGAGGGCTGCGGGGAGGGGCCCATGGACAGCCCCGACCCCAGGGACAGGAGGGAGTCGGACTCAGAGGAGGCCTCGCTGGGGGCTGCGACGGCTGCCTGGTGCAGCCACGTCACGATGGAGTTGGCGCCCTCCTGGATGGCACGCCACTCGACGCTGTCCAGGTCGGAAGCCCGGTCCGAGCCGGCCGCCTCCTCGGCCTCCTGGGCCGGCGGCCGCTTGTCCTGCCCGGCAGCCGGGGCCTTGCGCCTGCGTGGCCCGTTGGCAGGGGGCCGGCGCCTGGGCAGGGCGGAGCCAATGCACCTTCGCAACAGCTCCTCCTCGGAACGCAGGCTGGGTGAGCCGTGGCGCCCGCCGCCCGGACGCTGGGTGCCCGCAGGCTCCCGGCCCCGTGGATGGCCGGCCGGCCGTGCGCTGGGCTCCGGCTCCGGCTCACTCAGGGAGCTGGCTGAGGAGCTGAGCGAGTAGCAGGGTGGGGTCTCGTCCACAATAAGTCTGGGCTGGGCCCGGGGCACCTGCTGCGCGGGGGGCACCCAGGCCTCCCTGCTGCCCACCTGGCGCTCCCTCTTGACGGCCCGCGGGATGGCAGAGGCCCTGGGTGGCGTGGGAGACGCAGGGGGTGCCTCGTCTGAGTCGTAGAAGCAATACACGGCCTCCTCCGTGGGCGTCGTGAGACACAGGGGCTGCCGGCCACCCCCTGCCCCGGGAACACGGCCGGGGCCTGAGCCCTCCCGCTCCGGGCGGGCGCTCAGGGGCCGACTCAGGGGCAGCTCCAGGCAGGCCCTGCTCCTGCCCGTGCCCGCCTTGGGCCGGTGCCCGGAGGCCTGAGTGTTGGGGGGCTTGTGCGCATCACCCCGAGGCGGCTGCTCCTTTGGGGGGCCCTGCAGCGTCTCATCGCTGAGGGAGGCAGCACTGGAGAAGTTGACGGGCGTGCCCTCGGCCGAGTCGCTGCCAGAGTCCTCGTCGCCAGGGGCCGGGGCGGGCACCAGCATGTAGACGGGCACGGGCAGCGCCCGGCGGCCTGGCACCAGCGCCGAGGCCACCTTGCGGAGCCGTGCGGGCACAGCCGTGCCCAGACACTCACGCAGCAACTGCAGCTCCTGGTCGGCGGCCGAGCGGGTGCGGGAACCCGCGGGCACTGCTGTCTCAGGGCGGCCTGCAGGCTCGTCTCGCCGCCCCCGGTGGCCGGTGCCCGCGTGGCGCTCGGGGCAGCCCTGGGGCAGCAGGCGCAGCTCCACGTCCTGCTGCACGTAGTGCTCGTGCAGGGCCAGCGCGCTGAGGCTCGAGGCGCACGAGAAGTTCTCGTCGGGTTTCTCGAGTGTGAAGCGCACGCTGCCCGCGTCCAGCTCGGAGGGCAGGCGGCAGCGCTCACGGCAGTCGGCGATGTCCAGGAAGCGCTTCACGTAGCTCTCCCAGCGCAGGCTGAAGGGGCTGCTCTCGGGCTGGCCCGGCGGCGCGGCCGGCGGCGTCTTGCTGCGGCTGGGCGGCATGGTCTGGCCCGGGCTGTCGGGCAGCTCGCTGGGGCTCACGGTGCCGCTGCCCAGGCCGCTGCACGGCTCGCTGGGGATGGAACTGGCGATGGAAGGGCTCTCGAAGCTGCCCAGGGAGCTCACGGAGCTGCAGCGGCTCAGCACCAGTGGCGTCTCCTGCACGCAGTTCTCCGAGGAGCTGGACGGCGTGGCATCCTCCACGCCCGAGCCCCGGCCGCCACGGCCCCGCTGTGGGGGCGCCGGGATGGCCACGGGCAGGGAGGCGGCCCCCGGCCCGCGCCACGCTCCATCCAGCTCAGCCTCTCCAGGGCCCGGCTCCTCCAGCCCCTCGAGCGAGGAGTCGCTGTCCAGGTCGGCACCCGGGCGTCCAGCTGAGGACAGAGACGACAGGGAGGAGCAGCGTGATAGCGACAGGGGCCCTTCCTGCGCCAGCAGCCTCTGCAGGGCCTTGCTGGCCGCGGGCAGCGGCGCCGGCACCAGCTTCTCGGGCACCTGGCGCAGGTTCTCTGTGGGCGGCAGCCAGGCCTGCTTGCGGGCCGCAGGGGAGACCGCCAGCCCGGCCTGGGGCCCCTGGCCCGCCGCCTCCTCCAGCAGTGGGACATGCTGGTAGGAAGGTGACAGCTTGATGGTACGCACGTGGGCATCGCTGGCTGTGCTGTCCCGGGACGGCACCTCGGCCCGGCCACCTCGCGGCTCTAGGTCCAGGCGGCTGGGCCGCGGGCGCCCGGGCAGCAGCTCCCCGCGGGGCTCAGCCAGTGCGGCCAGCGGGCAGGGCCGCAGGTGCTCCCGCGGGCAGTAGCCATCGCTCGTACTGCCGCTGTTGAGGCTGTCGTTGGACAGGCTGGCATGTGCCGCCTTGAGCCGCAGCAACGGGTGGGCGCGCCGCCCGCCCTCGGGGCCCCGGCAGGGTGAGCAGGACTGGGCACGGCCCTCCCGGGGCGCCTCCTGCCCGGGGTCGCCGGAGCTGAGGCTGAAGCTGTCCTCGGATGAGGTGTGTAACGCTGACATGTCCTCCACCAGGCGGTCGATCCGTGCCACCGCCAGAGCCAGCCTGGCCTTGGCCACCTCGGCCCCGGCCTCCTTCTCGGGCTCGGGGTCCCCGCGGCGGGTGGGCGGGGCACGGGCCAGCGCCTGGCCCTGCAGGAAGGGGCTGCCCAGGAAGAGGGGCAGCACGGCAGGGCTGGCAGGCTCCGCGGTGGTGGCGGCTGCGGCCAGGGAGGGCGCGTCGTCGTCGTCGAAGCAGCCCGAGTCGGAGGCGTAGTCCCGGGCCAGCGCGTCGAGGTGCCGCAGGGGCGGCAGCGCTGGCTTCTTGGGCACGGCTTCGGCCTCAGCCTGGGCCTGCTTGTCCAGCTGCCCGAGCGCCTGGGCCAGGTGCCGGGCCTCCAGCTCGGCCTCCAGCGCCCGCTGCTTGCGTACGTAGAGGCTGGGCACGCAGCTGCCGGGTGACACGGCGGTGGCGGTCGCCTGGTGCTTGGCGGGCCGGTGTGCCAGCAGGTTGCGCAGGGCGGCGGCGCTGCCCATGGCAATCATCTTGTGCCGGGAGTGCACCAGGTTCCGCAGCATGCCCACGGCGCCCAGCTCCCACAGCAGCTCCTGGTCTCGCGCGCTGCGGGCCGACAGGTTCCAGAGGGTGCCGCAGGCGTTGCTGACGATGGTCAGGCTGTGCGAGGTCAGGTGTTGCAGCAATGTCTGCAGGCAGTTGTGGTCCCGCAGCACCTGCCTGCGCGGGTGGGCAGCGTGGTCAGGCCCGGCCCAGCCCGTGGCCACAGCAGCCCAGTCCCGCCCTGCCTGGCTCTATGTCTCAAACCGTAACTTGAAATTCAGAGCAGATGTCGCACTGGGCCCAGCTGGGCTGCCACCTGCGTCCCAGGGCTGAGCGCCGCCAGCCCCGCCCCGGCTGCTCCGCCTCCCATGCAGCTCCTGCGGGTGGCCTGGACAGTGCGGAGGACGGCCCCAGTGCCTGGGCCCCTGCACCCGCGTGGGCCACCCACACAAGAGCTGCTGGCTCAGGCCTGGCTCTCGTGGCCTTCTGAGGAGGGAACCTCTGTGACTCTTTAAAAATATATATATATATGTTAAAAATGAAATAGGTCTCTGGCCACAAGCAGGAGCTGGATTAGAAGGGGGCAGCTTTTTAGAGATTTACTGGAAGGGTTGGTATTCTCGTGAGAGGAGACAGATCTTCCTTCTGCTGATTCACTCCCCAAGTGGCCACAACAGCCAGAGCTGAGCCCATCTGAAGCCAGGACCTAGGAGCTTCTTCTGGGTCTCCCACATGGGTGCAGGGTCCCAAAGCCTTGGGCTGTCCTCCATTGCTTTCCCAGGCCATAGGACAGGGAGCTGAATGGGAAGTGGAGCAGCTAGGACACGAACCAGTACCCCTGTGGGATGCCGGCACTGGCAGCTGGAGGATTAGCCAGTTGAGCCATCACATCAGCTCCTAAGATGTTTCTTTTTCACATCAGCTCCTAAGATGTTTCTTTTTCGGGCCCGGCGACGTGGCCTAGGGGCTAAAGTCCTCGCCTTGGAAGCCCCGGGATCCCATATGGGCGCCGGTTCTAATCCCGGCAGCTCCACTGCCCATCCAGCTCCCTGCTTGTGGCCTGGGAAAGCAGTCGAGGACGGCCCAATGCATTGGGACACTGCACCCGCGTGGGAGACCCGGAAGAGGTTCCAGGTTCCCGGCATCGGATCGGCGCGCATCGGCCCGTTGCGGCTCACTTGGGGAGTGAAACATCGGACGGAAGATCTTCCTCTCTGTCTCTCCTCCTCTCTGTATATCTGTCTGTAATAAAATGAATAAATCTAAAAAAAAAAAAAAAAGATGTTTCTTTTTCAAAGGTAGAATCTGGGGCCTGGTGTGGTAGCCTAGTGGCTAAAGTCCTCACCTTCCACGCACCGGGATCCCATATGGGCACCGGTTTTAGTCCTGGCAGCCCCACTTCCCATCCAGCTCCCTGCCTGTGGCCTGGGAAAGCAGTGGATGACGGCCGAGAGTCTTGGGACCCTGCACCCATGCGGGAGACCCTGAAGAGGCTCCTGGCTTTGGATCAGCTCAGCTCCGGCCATTGCAGCCACTTGGGGAGTGAACCAGCGGATGGAAGATCTTTCTATCTCTCCTCCTCTCTGTGTATCTGACTTTTCAATTAAAACAAAAATATAAATCTTTTTTTTTTTTTTTTTAAATGAAATATTTTTATTTTTTTATTTTTATTACAAAGTCAGATATACTGAGAGGAGGAGAGATAGAGAGGAAGTGGAGCTGCCGGGATTAGAACCAGCGGCCATATGGGATCAAGGCGAGGACCTTAGCCACTAGGCCACACTGCCAAGCCCCAAAAATATAAATCTTAAAAGCAGAATCTGGGCTGGTATCGTGGCCCAGCGGAGGCCCACGGGCTGGGGCCTGCTCGCAAACCAAGGGTGGAAAGAAACCCTCCCCCCGCCCGTCACCGGCTTCAAGTCCACGGCATGTGGCTTAGACTTGGCACGTGTGGCTGAGGCTCGGGTTGCAGGAGCACAGTGTGCAGTGTGAACGTGGCCCACGTCTTGCCTGGACCACGCCGACACAGGTAGGACACGCCGCGTTCCCGCACCGCCACGCCCAGCCCCCAGAAGCACGCGTGCATTAAGAACGTTGCAGCTCCCTGCTGACCTGGCCAGCGCTGACGACCACTCGGGAACGTGGCCTTTCCCTGACTCGTCCTGCCACGCGCTGGCTGGGCAGGGACAGGGCCTCACGGCCGCCCGCTGACCAGGAGTCCTCCCACGTGGGCCCTGCTCCTCCCCCAGCTGCCTGCGTGGGCGCCCGCTGACCTGTAGTCCTCCCGCGTGGCGATGAGGCTGGACACGTTGCGCAGGATGCCCCCGCCGCTCTCGATGATGGCCAGCGAGTTGCTGTGGCACTTGTAGGTCAGCGTGCTCACCAGGAAGCCCAGGGCGCCGTCCACGGCGCACACGGCCGCCTTGTTCTCCGTGCTGTGCGCCGACAGGTTCCACAGGGCGCTCAGCACGCTCTTCAGCGTGGACTCCTGGACACGCGGCGGTCAGGGTCAGCGGGTGGCACCCCCTGCCAGCCGTGCCCACCCGC
Source organism: Ochotona princeps (assembly GCF_030435755.1). Lineage (NCBI taxonomy): Eukaryota > Metazoa > Chordata > Mammalia > Lagomorpha > Ochotonidae > Ochotona > Ochotona princeps. Next base: position 4,198,432 of record NC_080864.1, on the reverse strand, counting down.
TGTGCCCTGGTCCGCCCCACCGGCCCCTCACCTTGGAGGCCCGCAACACGCACTGCGTCAGGGCCGTCACGCTGCCCACCTCCCGCAGCGCCTTCTTGCTCGTCATGTCCGCCCGCCAGGACAGGTTCCGCAGGATGCTGGACACCACCTGGGGGCGGCGGCAGTGAGCTGGGGCTCCCCCACCCCGGCCAGGGGGGCTTCTCGGGGGCTGAGGGCGGGGAGGGGAGCCCCTGGCCCGGCCATACCTGGTGCAGCTCCTCGCTCTCAGAGGCCAGCTGGGCCACAATGGCCTCCATGCAGCCCCGGCGGGCACACAGGGTGGCCTGGGGGGGACACACCTGTGGTCAAGGCCTGGACGGGGAGGTGTAGGGGACCCAGAGGCCCAGCAGGGCAGGCCGACCCCACCCAGCTCCCCCGGACCAGGCGGCCCCCCAGCAAGAGAGGACCACCACTGCTGTCCACGGGGTGGAGGGCTGCCCAGGCCCTCAGTCTGCCCAGAACCAGGGGACGCCCACCACGCAGGCACCTTGTTGGCGACATCTCCGAAGGTGAGGTTGGTGAGGGCCATGCCCGCGTAGCGCCGCAGGGCCAGGGTCAGTGGGTCCCGGCTCAGCCCATGCATCTCATGGTCCACCTGCAGCAGCTCGGCCACAGCCTGCAGCCCACCTGTGTGTGGGGGTCGGGGCAGGCTGAGGCCCCGCCCCCTGGCTTGAAGCCCCGCCCTGGCTCTAGGCCACACCCTCATCCCCCAGGTGGGTCCCCCAGGAGCTGCCAATAACGACTACTGGGTCTCCCCTGGACAGCTGCCTGAGGGTGACCCAGGCGACTCGGCCCTGAGCAAGGAGTGGGGATCCAAGCACGCTTGGGTGGATGCAGACACGGGCAGGGGGTCCCCAGAGCTCAGGCCCACAGAGGCACGGGGTGACGCAGGGAGCTCAGGAGGTGCCCCGCGGAGTGTGCACAGGCGGGTACGGCCCCCAGCCCTGCCCTGGCCAAGCAGAGGTGCAGGGTGGGAGTCAGGTCCGTCAGCAGCCCCCCAATCCCCCTACGCCCAGAAGAATGCACCAGGTTAGTGGATTTGAAAGGTGCTGACAGCGCAGCCCACAGTGGGGGGCTGCCTCCAGTCCAGCCCCCTCCTCCTGCACACCCTCGGAGACCCCTATGCCCTTGTGCGGGACCACCGGGAAGAAATTCCTGGCTTCACATCTGCTCTGCTCCCACGGGGCGGCCATTTGGGAAGGGAGCCGGCGGATGGAAGATCCTTCCCTCCATAACTCTACCTTTCAGATAAAAATATTAATAAAGAAACTTAAGGAATCCTGTCCAGGTCTCCTGCCTGAGCATCGAACCGGCCTTGGGCCTCGGCTATCTGGTTCTGAGCCCAGGACGGCTCCCCCTGTGGCCCGAGTAGCTCACGTTCCTTGCGGGACCTCCCTGAGGTGGCTGGTGTCTGCCGGGGGGGGGCTTCCAGGAAAGTTGGGGAGCACTCACCCAGCTCGTTCATGGCCCGGCGGTACTCTTCGTCAAAGGACAGCTTCATCACTGCACAGGTGGCCTGGCAGATCTGCGGCTCGATGGGCACGGGCGCTGCGGGTGAGGGGAGCCGGTCAGACCATGCTCCTCGCGCCTGGGAGCCCCCCGCGCTTGGCCACGGCTGGGGCGCACGCTCACCGCCGCCGTCGGGCCCGGTCCCGGCCGCGCGGGCCTCCAGCCAGTCCCAGCACGTCTCGCAGTAGGCGCGGATCTGCTCCAGCACGTGCAGGACCCGCATCTCCTTGCGCGCCAGGCCCTGGTCCGGCTGCGAGAACACGATGTTGTGCAGCGCCGCGTTGGCGCGCATGCGAGCATCCTTGGCCCCCGGCGCCCCCGGGCCTCCCGCGCGCATCCCCGCGCCCGCCTCGGCGCCGTGCAGGATCTGCAGCAGCAGCGGCAGGCAGCCCGAGCGCCGCATGGCCACGCAACTCTCGGGCGAGCTGGACATGGCCAGCAGCGTTCGCGCCGTGTCCTCCTGGTCCCGCGTCGCCAGCATGGACAGCAGCCAGAAGACCACCTCCACCTGCGGGGGGCCGGGGCGGGTCAGCGTCCTCCCGCACGCATCCCCGGGAGGAGCGCACCGCGCAGGGACTTCGAGTCGGGAACCCGCACCTTGCTGTTGCCTGGCTGTGGGGTGCCATCCTCAGGGTGCGTGGGCACCTCCGTCTCGGGCTCCTCGTCCACGGGAACCGGCTTCACTGCCAGCAGCGCCTGCAAGGAGCGCGCCGGGTCACGCGGCGCCAGCGCAGAGCGGCCCCAAGCTCGGCCCCCTGCCCGCGCCCTGCACGCACCTGCGGCTCGGTGTGCTGCACCCGGTCCTGCGCCTCCAGCAGCTGCTTGTCGATCTGCTCCAGGCGCGAGGCGCGGATCTGCGCGGGAAAAACACGCGGGGACGGCTGACCCCACTCTGCTCCCGCCCTGCGCCCTCTGCCCCACACAGGCCCGGCCTGGGCGCCCACCTGCGCGCGCTGCACCATCTCGTCCGAGGTGCCGAAACGCTCCTCCATCAGCGAGCGGATGTGCTGTGCCTCAAACTCCAGCTGCTGCCGGAGCAGGTCCATCTGCACGGAGAACTGCTGGGAGGGGCGCACGGCCGCGGTGAGGGGGTCGCCGGGCCGACCTCGCCCCCTGCCGCCCCCGCTCCGTGCACCCCCTGCGCCCCTCACCGTCTCCACGTGCGGCAGCTCGTCCAGGCGCTTGGCCAGGCCCTGAAGCTGCGAGTAATACCACAGCTTCTCCTTCTCCTCCTTCTCCATCTCACTCAACAGAAAGCACCTGGCGGGCAGGCGCAGGGGTCGCCCGTCTGCGCGCCGCTCCTTCCCACGCCCCGATTCCCGCCGCCTGTGAGGGTTCCCCAAAGGGGCCCAGCTGGCCCGGGACCCCGAGGGAAGGCCTGCTCCCATGCCAGCCCCTCCCCAGCCCGGCCCTGTGCCCACATGCCCCCGGGAAGCTACAAAGGCCGCCTTGAGCCCTTCTGGCCGCCCGCCCGAGTCTGAACCCTGGCACTGGACCTGGCCTGGCTGGAAGGGGGGGGGGGACGCCCCACTGCCCGCCAGCCTTTGCCTCCGGAGCCACACACCCCCTTCCCAGCAGCTGTAAAGGCTCCCAGGGGGCGGGCTCACCGCTCTCGGTCCAGTTCCTCTAGCAGCCGGATGGTGGCCCGGCCCAGCTCCCCGAAGCTGTCCTTGGAGGGCCCAGAGCCATGCACTGGGCTCCCCTCTGGGGTGCGGGCGGTGGGCTCGGGCCCCAGGGCAGGCGGCTGGAACTTGAGGTTGTACAAGCTGGCAATGTCCATCTGCAGGGCTGCGGGGCGCAGGGTGAGAGGTCAGCACAGCCCTGGCTGCCTCCTGGGTTCCCCCCTGCCCCGGGGACACCGCCACCCTCACCTTTCAGCTGCTCCAGCACCTCGGTCTGGCCTGAGGATACCAGCACCCGTGCCTCCTGCTCCAGCTTCCCTTGCAGGCTCTTCAAGACCTCCTGGGGGGCGGGAGGGAGGGTGAGAGCTGCAGGCAGCTGCCCCTGCCCCACGCCCACACCCCCGCCGGCCACCCGCACCCCACCTTCATGCCGGACGTCTCCGTCTCCAGTTTGGACAGGTGGCTGGAGTTGTCCCGCAGCTCCCGCCTCAGGTGGCTGTTCTCGGCCTTCAAGGCCTCCACCTGCCGCAGCAGCTGCTCGTAGGACGCCACTGTGCTCGTCATCTTGGGCTCCTGCAGCACCTGGGGCCACGGCGGTCACTCAGAGTGCGGACCTCACCCCGTCCGGCCAGAGTCCCGCAGGCAGGGCCGGTGCGAGGCATTTACGGCCCTGGTGCCTCCCCAGTAGGCTCTAGACAGCCCTGCCCACCCACAGATACAGCTGGGACCCTGACCACCTGTGGCCAGGCCCTGCGACCCCCACACCCCAGGCTCACACAGGCTGATGGTGAGGACCCTCCCCACGGAAGTGCTGATTGCCACGGGGCCAGGCTGGGAGGGCAGATGGCGAGTGGTCGGACGGATGGACACGGTGATACCGTGAAGGTCAGTGGCAGCGGGTAGATGAGGGGGCCTAAGCCGCCACCTCCCAGCCCAGGGGACCTCACAGCCTGGCATGTGCCACCCGAGGTCCCTGTCTGCCTGGAGCCACCCCCATCACAGCCCCTCTGCCCTCTGCCATCTGTTCTTCTGTTCTGGGCTCGGCCTGGCCGTCCTGGCCGCCTGCTGCCCTCCCCTGCCCGGCCCTCTTTGTTCCCACGTCTCCGCCTTTGTCTGAGGCAGCCAATGGCAGCACAGCCCCGGCGCCTCCCACCCAGGACCCCCCCCATATGAACCATGCTCCGCCCACAGAGACACCTGCCCCCCCATCACTCTCCTTGCCGCCCTGGACCCCCCTAGCCCATGGATGTCAGCAGCCTGGCATGGAGGAGGACCCCCGGGAGAGGGGTCACGGTGGGAGCCAGTTAAGCTTCCCATGGACCTACTGACCGCTCAGAGTTGCCCCCAGGGGAGGGAGGCTGCAGGCTCTGAAACGGGACCCTGCCCCCAGGGCTGCAGGAGGAGGACCTGGGCTCCCTTGGCCCAGCCCACACCCACATCCACGCCTCCTCCTGCAGCCCTGGCCCCAGGGGACACGGACCCTCCCACCGCCGCCCCACGTGGCCCAGGCCCGTCACTCTGGCCAATGGTCACCCCTGTGACTTCGTCTGACTCAGCAGGGCTGCCCCAACTCCACCATTACGGCCTGTTCCCCCCCCCCCCCCCGCCCCAGGCTCTGCCCAGCCCACACCCCCTGCACGGCTAGGGGCTAGAACCAGCCATCACACTGCTGGGTGCCAGCCGTCTCCCCTGCCTGGCAATGCCTGCTGCCTCCTCCGGAGGTCTTCCTACCCTCCTCACCGCCCAGGCGGCTTCCTGGGGCGCGGAGGACGTCCTGAAGACAAGCGGGTCCCACTAGGCACGAGTGGCCATAATGGATGTGGGGAGGACGTGAGCCCTGTCTGCCTCCTAGTGGCAGCGCCCCGGAAGCTGTGTGAGGGGCAGCGCTGGCCCGTCCAGGGCGCTCCCACCCGTCCCAGGGTGACACACACGCCCACCTCGTCCCGGAGCCTGCAATCGCACCCCCGGCCTGCCCCGCCGCGGGGAACACGCAGGCGCTTACCCGCGCCGGGGCTTCCTTCCCCCCCGCGGCTCCGCAGCGCGCGGGCAAGGGGGCTCCGCGCGGACAAAGCCCGGCTCGGGCCTGGCCAGGCGCTCTCGGCGCTGGGCGAGTCCACCGCGAGCGGGGGAGGATGCGGGATGCGGGATGCAGGCGCTGCAGCCAATGGCGACGCGGGAAGATGGGCTGGTGCCATGGTAACAGCCAATGGCGGCGCGAGGCGGGGCGGCGGGCAGCCGCGGGCATCAGGGCCCCTGCGGGGTCTGGGGTGCGCGCGCGCCCGTCGGCCGAGGGGCGAACCCCTGAGGCGAGGGGGCGCCTCGTGTCCCCCACCGGCCGGTGCAGAGCTCAGCGCCTCCGGGGGCCTCGCATCCCAGCCCGGCTATTACATCAGAGCCATGGCGGGGGAGGGAGCTGGTATGGTGGGGCGTGGGGCTCCCCAGGGATGGAAAGGACCAGCAAGGAGCTGCCCCAGGGTCCCCCCTGCGTGGAGGAAGGGGTGGCCGGTGGCCAGCTCCACCCCCGCCATGTCTGTCGTACAGCAAGGCTGGATCCTCTGTCACCATCCATACCCGTCACCTCGCCCCCCCCCCAGGCTCAGCTGTCGCCCCCTCTCCAACTCCCCAGCCTGTGGGGAGCGGGATGCGAGGGCAGGGCCCCCTCCCCGGGGCAGCATGATGGGGAGGGTCCCTGGTTGGCGCGTGCAGACAGGAGAGGACGGGGCGTGGCAGGGTGGGTGAGGCTGCCGCAGGCCCTGAATGGAGCCAAGGTGGCTCCTGTGGCCCAGGAGGGCAGGGCCAGCCTGTCCACGAAGGAGCCTGGGTGAGCAGGCGGGAGAGGTCAGACCTGCAGGGCTGGGCATGGACTGGGCTCGCTTTCCTTTGCCAACGGGTCACTCCAGGTGACCTTGGCTGTAACCCTGTCCAGGGGGTGCCCCTGCACCCATCCAGGCGTGCCCTGTATGCCTGGGGGGAACCCAGGCCTAGACCAGGACCCACCGGGCCCCTCCATGCTGGGTGTGGTTGGACCTGGAGTGTCGGGGGGCCTCTGAGGTCCTCCTGCCACCACGCCCCTGCCTGCACCGGGCATCCCTGCAGCCACCGGCTGGCACCATGGGCACTCCAGGCCCGCCTGGGCCGTTCTTCCCCCACCCAGCTCGTTCACCACCAGCCGCCGCCTGTCCCCAGCCCTGGCTTGGCACACTTTGGGATCCCGGTGTCCTTGGGCAAACTGCACTGTCCCTTGACCCTCCTCTGCCAGGTGGGGGGTCGGAGAGGGGAGTGGGGGGGCTGCGAGAAGCTGTGGGGCCTCAGTTTCCCTGGGCGCTCGGGCCCCATCAGCACCTCAGACAGCTGCCCCAAGCTGGGCCGAGCGCGTGGGAGGCGTGACCTTGGCTCCCCCCCACCCGCCTCTTTCGCGGACGGCCAGGCGCAGAGTCATGAATGGCAGCGGCCGAAGGCGCTCGGCCGGGAGGGGGAGCAGTGAGGGGCGCGGGGCGCCTGGACCGGCACCGCAGCGTGCAGGGGTCTCGGCAGCGCAGCGGGGAGGGCGCCGCGGGCAGCGGGGGGCGAGGCCTGCGCCTGCGCAGCCGTGGAGGGGGGAGTCGCTGCTGCGCGCCTGGCAACCGTCTCCAGGACGACCGCTGCAGACCCCGACCCGCTGCCCCGCCGCGCGGACCCCCGTTGGCGCCCCCAGCTCGCAGCGCCGCGCCCTACCTGGTCCCCGAGGAAGGCCGAGTGCAGCAGGCCGAGGAGCGCCAGGAGCCCCATGGAGCCGCGGCCGCCCGGGCCGCCCCTCGGTCGGCGTGCGGGTGCGGGACGCGGCGGGGAGGCGTGCGCGTGCGCGGAGGGGCGGCGCTGCGCGGGGACGGGCGGGGCGGTGCGCGCTGCGGCGGCGGGAGGGACGGACGAGGGGCGCCCACGGGCCTGGGGCGCACTGGGTTGGGGACGGAGCCCCGGGACGCAGCGACCGCGGCCCAACACCGGCCCTGGCAGATGGGGGCGCGTGCGGAGCCGCCCAGGAGGAAGGGCGAGAAGGGGCGCAGGCCGAAACGAGCCGCAGCTGCAGGCGCGCCGGGGTGGGAGGCGCTCTCCCGGTGGCCCCCCGGCCGCCTCCTGCCGTGCCAGCCAAGGACCCCGATGCCTCCCGGGCACAGCCTTGGCAGGCAGGGACAGCTGGGCGTCGGGGAGGGAGGCAGCGAGGGACCCCGGCACAGCAGGGACGTGTTGTGGCCCAGCGCCCGTCCCCGGGACACCTGCAGGCTGGCACCCACGCCCCCTGCGAGCACCCGGCGGGTGGATGCCAGGGCTCGGGTGAGGGCTGCAGTCCTCCTCACTCGGGCCGGGCACCGAAGAGACAGCCGGCCGCCCTCCCCTCCTCCCTGCCCCGCGGGAGCCGCGTCGTGCGGTGTCCCTCCCCGAGCCCGCAGGCGTGTGACCCCCGACAGACACAGGCGTGGGCACGCGTGGGGTGTGGGCAGCAGCGCCCCTTTATTCGGCTACTTGAGGGGGATGAAGCGCGAGGAGTGCGTGGCGCCGATGCCGGGCCGGCCGTGCTTCACGGGCTTGTAGGTGATGGAGAACTCGCCCAGGTAGTGGCCGATCATCTCGGGCTGCGGGAGGCGCAGGGTGAGCGGGGTCCGCCTGCCCGCCCCGCGCCTCCCGGCCCCCCGGCCCCCCGACCCACCCCAGCACGCACCTTTATCTCCACCTGGTTGAAGGTCTTGCCGTTGTACACGCCCACCATGCTGCCCACCATCTCGGGCAGCACGATCATGTCCCGCAGGTGCGTCTTCACCACCTCGGGCTTCTCCATGGGCGGCGCCTCCTTCTTGGCCTTGCGCAGCCGCTTGAGCAGCGAGTGCTGCTTCCTGCGCAGGCCCCGGCTCAGCCGCCGCCGCTGGCGCGCGCTGTACAGCTGCATGAGCTGCTCGCTGCGGGAGAGGGAGGCTGGAGGGGCACCCCGAGACACGGGCACCCCAACCCAGGACACCCGGGGACGGACACGGGCACCCCAACCCGGGACACCCGGGGACGGACACGGGCACCCCAACACAGGACACCCGGGGACGGACACGGGGCACCCCAACCCGGGACACCCGGGGACGGACACGGGCACCCCAACCCAGGACACCCGGGACACGGGCACCCCAACCCAGGACACCCGGGACAGGACACAGGGCACCCCCGGGACACCCCGGATCCCCCAATGGCGCGCGCTGTACAGCTGCATGAGCTGCTCGGTGCAGGAGAGGGAGGCTGGAGGGGCACCCCGAGACACGGGGCACCCCAACCCAGGACGCCCGGGACACGGGGCACCCCAACACAGGACACCCGGGGACGGACACGGGCACCCCAACACAGGACACCCGGGGACGGACACGGGCACCCCAACCCAGGACACCCGGGGACGGACACGGGGCACCCCAACACAGGACACCCGGGACAGGACACGGGCACCCCAACCCAGGACACCCGGGACACGGGCACCCCAACCCAGGACGCCCGGGACACGGGGCACCCCAACACAGGACACCCGGGGACGGACACGGGCACCCCAACCCAGGACACCCGGGGACGGACACGGGCACCCCAACCCAGGACACCCGGGGACGGACACGGGCACCCCAACACGTCACCGTGGACACAGGGCACCCAGGGACCCCGGACCCCCACCAGGGCACCCCCGCACACAGGAGCCCCCGGAGCCCCGACGGCGCGCCGCCCCGCTCACTAGGACATGTCGAGCAGCTGGTCCAGGTCCACGCCGCGGTAGGTGAACTTGCGGAACGTGCGCTTCTTCTTCTGCTCCACCTCTGCCTGCACGAGCCGGCGCGGACGCAGGTCAGGGCCGGCCCGAGCGCCCCGACCCCGCAGGGCCCCGACGCCCTCCCCGCATCCCCCGGAGCCCCGCCAGCCGCCTCCGATGGCCGGCCAGGGCGGCGCGGCGGCGGATGGCGCGCGATGGGGTCCCGGCCGACGAGGCCGTGCGCGCCACTCACCATCTTGTCGTCTTCCCGGAAGAGAGAGCGGCGTCCGCGCACGCGCAGATATCACGAGACGTCTTGCGTGTCCCGCCCTCTTGACCGTACGTGCGCTTGCGCCTTTGCCAGGGCTGAGGCTGTGGGTAACCTGTTTCCGCCAAGTCTGAGGCCGGCGTGCGCATGCGCGTTTGCCAGGCTGCGGCCGTGACGTGCGCCTGCGCCTTCGCCAGGCCTGAGGCTGTGAGTAACCTACTTCCGCCAGGCTGCGGCCGTAACGTGCGCCCGCGCGTCCGCCAGGACTGCGGCCGGCTCGCGCCCTCTGCTGTTTGGGCGGCTGATTGCAGGGAGCCCGGCGTCCAGGCTGTGCAGGTGGATGTCCTTGGCCGGGAGGAGACGAGGCCTCGCGTCTCCCTGAGCCAGACTTTTATTATTGCTTTTTTTTTTTTCCCTTGTGCATTTGGAAGGCTGAGTTATTAGCGGGAAAATCAGCGCGAGCGTGCATGCGCTGGGTCACTCCCCCAGTGGCCGGAGCTGGCAGCCTGGACACCAAGCCCCGGGGACACCCCGTGTCCACCCACAGATCCTGCGGTTGAAAAAATGTCCAAATTCATGAGATGAGGTGGGGGTGTCCCGGCCGTCCCGCTGTGGCTGCCCGGGGCCACTCCAGGAGCCAGGGGTCCCCGGGCCATGGGCAGGAACACAGGGGGCTCCCCAGGGTGGCGGGTGGCGCCTGGAGCCCTGGGACCCCTCTCCTCTGAAAGGCAGATTTACAGAGAGGAGAGACGATCTCTCGCACTCCCAGAAGGACACAATGGCCGGAGATGGGCCAGGAGCTCCTCGGGGGTCTCCCCTGTGGGGACAGGGACCCCGGACTTGGCCGTCACCCACTGCTTTCCCAGGCACGTCAGCTGGGAGCTGGACCGAGGGGAGCCCCACTTGTGCTGCCGGTGCTGTGAGCAGAGGGTTGGCCTACTGCCCCACAGAACTGATGTCACAAATGGACAGGGGTGACCCGGGGTGCAGAGGGGGCGGCTGCTGCACCCCCGGGCTGGGCCGGGCCCCCCGACAGTCCCCCCACTGCACACCCGAGGCACAGGCAGGGCAGCTGGACCCCCAGAGGCAAAGAACAGACACCACGTTGGAATCCAAACGCACTTCTTTATTCAGAGCAGGGCAGAGCGGTCAGTGGGGACGCCGCCCCAGCGGTGCGTGTCCGCCGCCCCGCGCGTGGCCGCCCCGCCGCTCGGGCCCACAGAGCACCTGCACACGCCCCCGGCAGTCGACAAAAGCAAGGAATAAACAAAAACAAAAACACACTCAGTAGGTTTCTTCTGGACAGGCAGGTCCCCCAAAAGCCGGCGGGGGGAGCCGCGCCCCCCGCCCCCAGTGCCGACGGAACCCTGTTTTAAATTAAAAAATAAGCCAGTATACATCGTAGAAAATTTCTCTGAAAAATCTCACAATTTGTAAATGTATATTTTTTTCCTTTAACATAAAAGTTTACAATATACGGTCAAACAAAAGGCTCAGGAAAATAAGTAAAAGGAACCTGAAGATCTGAATTAAAGCTGAAGACGTTTTTCAAAACCCTGTTGGTGAACCAGTGACTTTTTTTTTATTGTGCTGATGGGTTAGAGAAAGAAAGAAATTGATAAGCCTCAGTCCAGACACGCCCAGCCGCCGACAGAAGCCTCGCGCCCCCCCAGCTCCAGTCGCATGTTGCTGCCAAGTGTGATTGTCACGAGTTCGAGTCCTGGGCCCGGCCGGGCCGGTCAGCGTCGGTAGGGGTGGAAGCCTTGCACGTTGTGGTTCTGGCCGCGTCCGAAGCCACTGCCGCCGGCGGGGGGTCCCCCCGAGCCCGGCACCGAGGGGCCCCCGTAGGAGGGAGGCTGCTGGCTCGGGTCCGAGAAGCCCTGTCCGAAGCCGCTCAAGTCCTGCCCGTAACCTGCTGGGGGAGACAGCCGCGTGAGCGCCGAGGCCAGGGCGGCGCACCCCACGGCAAGGCCTGGGCGGGCGAGGCGGCGGCGGTCCACGCGTGGGCTGAGCCTGGCCCTTGTTCCTGTGGACCCCAAGTGTCTCTTGTCCCTGCTGGGGCGACGACTCACAAGGGCTGCGGGTGGAGAGGGGCTGCAGCCCAGCACCCAGCTGCCCGGCGGGCCCTGTCTGACCCTGTCTGACCTCACAGGGCCTCCAGGGAAGGGGACACGCGGGGGGCTGGTTGTCCCCCACCCCCGTGAGGGCGGAGGCGGCCACAACTGCTCTCAGATGCAGGCAGCGTGAGGCCCGGGTCGGGGAGGGCGGCTCCTCCCAGGGCCACAGTAGTGCTCAGCCTGGCCCGGGAGCCCCGCAGGCGCCTGGACCCATCTGGGGTGTCAAGCGCAGATACACAGACCAGGAGTTGTCCTGCCACCGTCCTTTGGGGGCCCCACAGCCTCCAGGCCACGCACAGGCAGCGAGCCTGGCAGCACCTGTCCTGAGGGCAGCTGGCAACACCAGAGCACGGGTGAACTCCCCAGGCCCCGGCCGCACAGCTTCCCTGAACCCCGGCCAAGGCCCACAGCACAGCCCAGGGCCTCAGGTCACCCAACGCAGCCTCGTGTGCCTCATAGCACCCCGACACCATGTGATCCCACAACGGCAGGTTGCACCTGGCAGACAGAGGCAGGTGGGCCACGGCAGGAGCATGCCAGGCCGCAGCCACACAGTACACCGCAGCCACACAGTACACCGCGAGTACTTACCGTACTGGCCATAAGGAAAATCCGGTTGGGCTGTAGGGGGCTTGCTCATGTCTGGGGCAGCCTGAGATGGGGGCGGCGGGAAGGCGAGAGGCGCTGCCCCTGGGGTGGCAGGCGGAGGAGGAACCCCTGGAGGGGCAAACTGATCCGGTGGCGGGGGTGGAGGGCCATAGCCGAAACCTAGACACACAGGAGGATGAGGTGTGGACGGGGCACGGGCCACCCCAAGGACACCCACCACAGGTGACATTGGTGCCAGGTGACTGCGGCCCACCCTGGGGACACAGGCCAGTGAAGAGCTCCAGGACCCTGGCAGAGCGCCTGGCCCGGCCCTGGCAGGAAGGCCGGAAGGCGGGGACAGCCCAGTCAGCTGGTTGCCTGGCACCCAACGGGAGACCCAATTAAGTTTCTGGCCTCCAACTTTGGCGCAGCCCAGTCCTTGCCAATGCGGGCATCGGCAGTGACCCAGCAGGTGCAAGCTCGCGGCCCCTGCAGAGGAACAAAGCTAGTGCCCAGTGGGAACAGGGCAGGCCCTGCCTGAGGGCTCCGGGGCTGTGTGTCTCCTGTGGCCCAGCTCCATCTGGCCAGTAGGTGGTACATCTCTAAATGGCCGCTGGGAAGCCACTTGAGCCTGGCGTAGACCAGGCAGCTGGCCACGTGGCCTGGGACACCACAGGATAGGGTGGAGGGAGGCCGTGTGCAGTGGCTGTGATGGTGATGTCACACTGTGTGTGGAGGAGGCTGTGTGTAGTGGCCGTGACGTCACAGCGTGCCGAGGCAGCCGTGAGCAGCCACTACTCCAAACTGAATCTTAGGTGCAGTATTTTCCAACCTGCTGCTTCTCTCGGATGGCTCCTGGTGCTGGGCCAGGCTGAAGCCAGGAGCCAGGAACCTCCTCCAGGTCTCCCATACGGGTGCAGGGACCCCAGCACTTGAGCCATCTGCCCCTGCCTTACCAGGCCCTTACAGCAGCCAGGACTGGAGCAGCGCGCCTGTGGGATGCTGGTGTCGCTGCCAGTGGCCTCCCCGGCTACGCTGCCCTGCCCCTGTAGGCTGCCGGCACCCTGCTCAGCAGCAGGACGTGTCTGGATGGGCCCAGGGAATTCTCCCAGGCAACAGTGCTCACAGCTTGCTTAACTTGGCCTGGTCCAAGTTAAAGTGGCTAAAGTCCCTGTCTTGTATGTACTGGGATCCCATATGGGCATCAGTTCGTATTCTGGCTGTTCTACTTCCCATCCAGCTCCCTGCTTGTGGCCTGGGAAAGCAGTCGAGGACGGCCCTGCACCTGCGTGGGAGACCTGGATGAGGCTCCTGGCTCCTGGCTTTAGACTGGCTCAGCTCTGGCGGTTATAGCCAGTGGACAGACCATCTTCCTCTCTGTCTCTCCTCCTCTCTGTATATCTGACTTTCCAATTAAAAACAAACAAAAAACCTGCTTGCTTCACTTCACTGGTGCTGCTGGAGTTCACCTAAAACTTCTGTCAAGCCATGCTGCCCCCCGGGGCCGTCAGCAGGGCGGCCTGCAGGGCCAGGGGGCAGAGGTGATGCCCGCACACCCAGCTGCGAAGCAGGGGCTCCCACCAAGTCTGTCTGATGGAGATCCGCCTCTGGGACGAGGGGCAGCGTGGCACTGTGGGGGCAGAGAGGCCAGGTACTTACTGAACTGGGGGGGCGCGCCATAGCCTTGCGGGAAGCCCTGAGGAGGCGGGAAGCCGCCGGGCGGAGTGGACACGATGTAGGAGGTGAAGGGCGGGGGCGGAGGGGGCGCCCCTCTGCCGGCAGGGGGGGGTCCGTAGCCACCTGCAACACATGGGGCAGAGTGTGGGCCGTGCCAGCAGTCCAGGGTGAGGGCCTGCCAGTCGGCCCCGGCGCCCGGGCTGGGGTCTATCCTCGACTCTACAAGTGAATACTTACCGATCGCCTGTCCGGCTGGCACCCACATCCCTAGACGGGGAGACAGAGAATCAAGGGTTGCTGTAGGCGCCCAGGGCCAGAGCCTGCCTGCCCCACTGCCCCCCGCCCTGGGGACCTTCCTTGGGGTGCAGACAAGGACCAAGCAGGACATGTGGGCTCAGGCAGAGCGAGGCACCCACGTGGGGGGCCTGGCAGCAGAGGGCAGTAGGCCACAGCGCCCTCGCAGCGAGACCCACCTCTCCATCAGCTGGGGCCCAGCTCACGAGGCAGGGAACTAGCACGAAGCCAGGAGGGTGGTCTGCCCTGCTCGGGAGGGATTCCCGCGGCAGCTTCTGGCTGCTGTCTTTCAACGCCCCCTCCCTCCCTCCCAGAATGCCCGCGCTGCTTCCCATGCCCGTCTGGCCTTACCTTGTGGGCCGTACCCTTGCTGCCACGTGGGCGGGGGCTGCCCTGCCCAGCCATTGGCAGCATTGGGCACTACCCGGCTGCCCCACTGGCTGGCACCTGGCTGTCCCGGCGCCTGGCTCTTGCTGTCCCGAGGCTCAGCCCGTTTAACCTCCACCTGGACAAACCAAGCCGGGGCTCAGGCAGCGGCCGCGGCCCCGCAGCCCTTCCCGTCAGACACCCTCGGGTAACTTAAGACTACACTTAGCGGCTTATGACTTAATACTAAATACTTAACTATAAACCTTATTTAGGCCAATAATTTTTTTTTCTTTAAAAATAAATTGCTCTTTAATTTTCTTAAGGCAATGTTTCTCAGGTACAATAGAAATGACGTTAAGACATGCCACACCCCGCCCTGTGTGGGGCGGGCACTGGGCTGGGACCCTCAGATCTTGTGGGGGACAGGCTCCTCATGGCCACCCACCCCTGCCCTGAGCCAGGCCCCGCTGGCAGGGGCGCCGCGGGGCCGCAGGACCACCCCATGTTTGGAGTTCATACCTGAGAAACACACTTGGTTTTTTAACTTAGGTTTTTATTTAAAATGTCTAATGGAAGATAAAGACTTACCTTCCCCAGGCTACCGCTTAAAGAATCTCAATTAACTCAAAATCAAGTCAGAGGGAATGGATGTGATAAAGAGAACCTTACATTACATCTAACAAAAGTCAACAGACATGCAATAGAACGGACATCGGAGTGAGTAGGCCATCTTCATACTGTGTTGGGCAGCCAGGGCCCTCCCTGCTCGTGGCAGGGGCGCCACGCGCCGTGGGCACCTTGGGCCTCCCCTACTGCCCGGCGTGGCGGCCTCCTTGCTCGGAGCTGCCGGCCACTCATACACCCGATCCCAGGGTGGCCTCGGCACCCAGGAACCCTAGCTTCTCCCTTTCCTGACAGCTTTCTGGGAGCACAGGGGTAGCGAGCCCGCTGAAGCCAGCCCGGGACCTGCAGGGCACTGCAGGGCACAAGCATAGCCACAGCTCGGAGCCCTGCCTGCCCAGTGTCTGAGAGCACCTCGCAGGGCAACGCCAGGGCAGGAGCCTCGCTCACCCTCGCCTGGGGTGCAGAGGGCCCAAGAAGGGCCGAAGCGGCTGGGGGGCTTTCCTGCACCCTCCCCTGGGGGAAGGTTGGGGCAGGCAGGCTCGCCTCCTGCTCCACAGGGCTGGGGGCGCCCAGGGAGGTGCCAGGGACCGGAAGGCAGACACACCCCGGGCAGGCCCGTCCTGCTCCAGCCAGCAAGGCCAAGCTTGCCCCACAAGTTCAGATCACAGGACCATATTAAAAACACTCCTCGCAGACTCTGGGCTGCGGGGTAGTTGCACGCTTCCGCAGCGCAGCACATGCCAGTTCTAAGCTGCAGCGAGCGCCTGATTTGGGAACTAAATCGAGTCTGCAATCCAGGCCGCCCCAGAGCCGGCTCCATGTGGCACTGTGGCAAGGCAGCCCAGGCCGGTGAGGTGTGCTGGGAGGAGGGGGGCTGCAAACCAGGACAGGAATCCTGCAGGAACGTGGAGGGGGCTGCGAGCCCCCCGAGTGACTCCCTGTAGAGCTAACCTCCCCAGAGGCTCCGAGGGTCCCAGGAAAGCAACAGGTCGTGCACCCGGTGTCTGGTCTGTGGAGCAGCCGGGGCGGGGGAGGATGGGGGCGGCTTCCTGTCCCTGTCACCTCCGTGGCAACAACACAGTATGAAGATGAGACAACCTGCGGTCACTTGACTGCATGGTGGTTAAACACTGTTGAGAGCATGTGCTGGCCCGGAGGTTCACAGTAAGTGACCCAATTGAAAACCAATCCTTCAGGATGTTTCCGGTTCTGAGGGGACAGCAGCTGGGGTCGGAGGCCCCCTGCTCAGTGCATTACGGGGGAGGGGAGCCAGGCCAGGGGACGGGGCGGACATCTGAAGGAGAGGTCACGGGGACCAAGCCTGAGGCAACACTGCGATTTCACTGGAGGCTCACTCCCCACACCCCCCTCCTGGCGCGCCCCCCGCCAGCGCCCCTCACTGCTCCCCGGCCTTGCGGAGGGAAGCGCTCCCAGAGCCAGGCCCAGGGCCGCCCGCCCACCCCCTGGCCCGCCCCTGCCAGTGAAACCCCTTGGTTGGCTGAGGCTTGGTCTGGTCTTAAGGTAAAATAAAACTACAACTACACACTTTTTTGCCCATGATGTCGTGAAAATGCATGTTGACAGCCTGGTCCACTGATTGTTCGTCCTCGAAAGTAATAAATCCAAAACCTAGCCAACGACCAAGAGTGAATCAAGGTAGCAGGGTGTTGTGACACAAAACAGGACGATGACAACTCGGGGCGCCAAGGGGGCACCGGGGCCTCAGCCAAGCCACTGTGCGGCCACCTGGGGCCGGGGAGGACAGGGCAGGGGCCGGGCGGCCCGGGGCCGGGGCGGTGTGTGTGCGTGCATTGCTTCTCTGAAGCCCGCGGTCCACCCCCTTGGCGCCCGTCTGCTTGGCAGCCAGTGCTGGCAGCAGCCACACAGCGTTCTAGAGCGCTCCGCGGCCACGTCTACCACGGCGAGCCCCTCGCCAGCTTATCCAACGCGGTTGGGTAAGCCCACCGGGCCGT
The DNA here is from genome assembly GCF_030435755.1 of Ochotona princeps. Taxonomy (NCBI): domain Eukaryota; kingdom Metazoa; phylum Chordata; class Mammalia; order Lagomorpha; family Ochotonidae; genus Ochotona; species Ochotona princeps. Next base: position 4,181,606 of record NC_080864.1, on the reverse strand, counting down.
CGCGGGTCCCGCGCGCAGGGAGCCGGCCGTGTCTACATTCACATCCATACACATGTCTACCCTAGACATCTCTATGTACGGTAGCTGTGTCTATGACAGAGGAGGCAGTGCACAGAGATACAGGCCACATGGAATCCAGCAGCTCAAACTGCCGTCAGCAGCAGGAGCAAGAGGCACCGCGGAGTCAGAACATTTTCAGGGACTCAAAATTTAGCATTTCCCAAACACGAGGAAGTGGCAGTATAAACGAAGTTTGGTTGGTCTGGGGTAAGTGCAGCCCCCCGCCCCCAGCTAACAGCCTGACTGTTCTGGGTGGGGAGGGCCGGGGTGGGCTCGAGCCAGTGGGAGGGTGGCCTGAGACCACCAAAGAACAGATGGACGGGAGTGGATAGGAAGAGCCGGGGACGGGTGGGGCCCGGGGTGGTGGCAGTGGGACAGAGGGACAGCGGAGGTTCAGCCCGGAGACGCCCGTGGTGGGGCCAGCAGGCAGATCACAGGGCCCAGGGAGAGGCCCATGGTGGGGCAGGAGCCCCGGAAGCGCCATCACGGCAGGAGACAGGAACGGGGACCGTCACCAAGGAAGAGCACAGAGATCAAAGCCCCAAGCCAGGAGGACTCCCAGGATGGAAGGGGTGCGTGGCAGAGGCAGTGGGACAGCAAGCACGAGGCCCAGGTGAGGCAAAGGGGCGGCCGTGACCTCAGCTAGGCCAGCAGGGACCTAGCTCGGGGCTCTGCAAGGAAGGAGAAGGCAGGGGGCGGAGGGCCTGTGGCCCCCCTCTGCATTCAGCCCTGGAACTGGGGGGCACACCATGTGGCCCCACGAGCCCCCAGGGCCAGTCCTGAAGTACTCCCCCACCCCCAGGCGCACGGGCTTGGCAGCACTTAGCTATGGCTGGGTCCCCAGGAACCCGAGGCCAGCGGCAGGCAGGGACAGGGAGCGGCCCGGGGGTGCCCCCCGAGGATGGCGAGACGGGAGACGGGGTCTGCACACAGCACGGGTGAAGCTGCCACCGTCTCCAACTGCAGGAGTGTTGGACCCCCGGGACCCCCGGGGTGGCTGTCTGGGAATGTGTCTGTCTGTCACGGGCGACATCAGCACTGAGGAAGTGGGACAAACACTTTGAAACTTCGTTTACACCCCACGGGAGCGAAGCGGCTCCCTCCTCTGGCTGCGGGCTGGCCTGTACCTGTGTGGTATGACTTAGCACCTGGAGAGGAGAAATCTAGAGACATCATTAATCACAAACAATCCACAGAGAGAAGGAAACAACTTACTTATTTAACATTACTGTACTTGACTAGCAAACACTTACATATGGTACTAAGCATGTACGGCTAAGTCAAAGTAACTCTAAGACTTAAGGCTTAACCGAGACAGCGAGGGCCGGGCTCCTGACACGTTCAAATGGCAAACTATATCCCGCACGGCGGGCATGCTGCGGGGGGCGCCCCGCGCTCTGGGCCAGGGCTGGGTGCTGGACCCGCGGCTGGCCCCCAACAGGTGGGCCAGGACAAACAGCAGCGGCCACAGAAAAAAAGAGGGGGCAGGGAAATGGGGTGTCTGTTGCCCTAGCACCACAGAGCACATGAGCGAGGGCCGCTCGGAGATGGTGGGGGACCACGGGGTCGCTCACTCTCCTCCCACCTGACTTGAGTGGATGAAAGGGGGTGGGAGCATGGGGGAAAAAAAACACAAGAAAAAATAAAAACAAACCAACAAAAATACCCACTAGGGGGAAAAAGGAAAGGGCGGGAGCAAGGCGTGGCTCTGCAGTGGGCGTCTGCAGCGAGCCGGGCTGGGCGGGCGTTGCCCGCGCCTGGTGGGGCGCATGAGCCCCAGCCAAACAGCCCCAAAACCCAATGGGGGTCGGGTCTGACCCGGGGAGCCCCCGCAGCCGGCGGGGCGGGGCAGGGGGCTGCCTACATTTTAGTCCGTCCCCCGCTCATCCTGTCCCGGAGGCCATGGCTACACCAGCACCTGAATGTGTCTGACAGCGGGATAGTTTGCCATCTGAGGGGGGTGGACAGGCTGAGGGACAAACTAGATGTGCCTTTACCTCGAGGCCTCTGCTTTTCCGCATCATAGATCATGACCACCTCGGTGACCTGCAAAGGACACGGTTGCGTGAGGCCCGCTGTGGCCCTGGTGTGCCCCCAGCAGGCGCGAGCTGCGGCCGACGCCGTGCACAGGGCAGGTTCCTGTGGGGTCTCAGCTGGGTCCCCCTCTCAGACAGGGAAGGGAGGCTGGCCTGGGGCAAGGCCATGGTGAGCCCTGCTACTCAAGAGCCCCAGAGGTGGCGCAGCCAGGTCCCCAGCCTGGAGTCCCCTTGGGCACAGCACTGCCACCCTGGGCTCAGCAGCCCCGAGCCCCCCAGGCACACTCCCTTTCCCGGTGAATCCCATCAGTCAGCAGGGGCTCCCTCAGCTCGGAAGACACTCCACCTGCATACAGCAACTCCCGCGGGGGTGAACAGCCCAGCACTACTGTCCCTCCCGCAGCAAGGACAGGCCAGGAGGGTCCCCACGGACCACGCCAGGGCCGGCTCCTCTGACCCCCACTAACCTCGACAACCTGCGCCTTCCACCGCTGGAAGGGCAGATGAGTTACACCAACTGCCGAGCCAGAGACCCCCAGGGGCCAGGCTGTGGAGGTCTCGTCCCCTGTGGGGCCGTGCCAGGCCGTGGAGGGCTCACCCCAGCATGGGACAGGAGCCGGGCCACCCGCCAGGAAGGGAACTCACCACGCCGAACTTCTTGAAGTACTCCCTCAGCTCCGTTTCCCCACAGTTGTGAGGAATGCCCCCGACAAATATCTTGTTGGATTTACTGCTGTCGCTCCTGGTTCCCTTCTGCTATTTCAAGGACAAGAGGCACCGGTTAGCTCACGCCTGGGTCCCCCAAAGCTCACCGAGGGACCCGAGGGGCCAGGCCTGCAGGTGCTCTGAGGGCCCCCCGAGCCGAGCTGGACAAGGACATGGAAGCGGAGAAGGAAAGGGGTGGCTTCCGGCCACAATCTTTCACCAGGCCAAGTCCCAGCAGCTCTGGAGACCCACAGAACAGAAGCGACAGCGTCGCGTCCTCCCAGCTCGGGTGTGACCTTCCGCCGCCGGGGCGCAGTCCTGGGACATGCTGGCCCAGCTGCTGCGGGTTAAGCAAACAGGCCCGTGCCCTGACTGCAGTGGCTGTAGGGGCACGCTGGAGCTGTACCCACAGGACAGTCCCCCAGGGCCTGGGAGCGGGGGAACGCCTGGAGGACTGGCCCCCTGAACCAGCAGGGCAGGACACTGACAGGAGACGGCTCTAGGCTCTAGTGGCCGGCTTAGCTTTGCTCTGCTCCCCCCAAGGCTTGGAGCCGGCTACAGGAACAGCTTGAGAATTGGGCTCAGGGCCCTGGGTGCCGGGTGCTGTCCTGCAGACACCGGGGGAAGGGCAAGCCCAGCGTAGGGAGAGCGCAGGGATGGGGAGGGTGAGGCCTAGGGCCGCCCGAGGCGAGCAGACAGTCGCCAGGAATGGGTCTGGCTGAGCAGGCAGCAGCCGCTGCAGCAGGTGCGATGGACAAGGGCCAGGGCTGAGCCGGCGAACCTGGCAGCTTCCAACCACCAAGGGCTCAGGGGTGGGCGGGCCAAGGTCACGACCACTGCCCAGCAGGGCTGGTACACAGGCCTCTGGGGGCCAGGGCCAGCAGTGTGAGCTGACCTTCTCCCAGGAATTTTCTTGGCCTGGGGGTAGGGTCCCCTGCCCCGTCCCCAGCCCCGTCCCCAGCCCCTTACCCAGCCTTCCTTGGGTCGAGTCCGTTCCGGCTGCATCCCCCGAGGTGTGCAGGGCTTGGGGTCGATCTGTGGGAAACAGCAAGGCAGCCAGGCGTGAAGGTGAGGCTGCTTTCTCTCAGAAGGGGGATGGGGGGTCAGCGACAAAAGCCCCCGACCCACCCAGTCGAGACCCCCCTCAGGCATGCTGGGAACGTCCTCCCACACGAACAGCAGGGTGAGTGAGCCGAGGCAGGGCAGCGGGCGGGCCACTCACGTTGCGGCCATCGAGCGTGTGTGGTCTGCTGGCCAGCACCGTCCCCACGCAGTTTGGATCCTTAAATTTGACAAACCCAAACCCGCGAGACTGGTTGGTGGTCTTGTCCTTCATGATGACACAGTCCACAACCTCCCCATACTGGGAGAAATAGCTGCGCAACGTCTCTGCTCGGGGGAAGGGGGGGACACAGAGGGGCGGGCGTGAGCGGACGGGGCTGCACACACAGGCACAGTGTGGCCCTCAGGCCAGCCCCCCAGGAGCCCCCATGCCGGCAGGGCCGAGCAGCCCCAAGCGACTGGCAGCTTCTGGCTCCCACTGTGCCCCCGCTGTGCCCCCCCGCTGCCCCGTGCCCCTCTGCTCCGGGTGGCCCTGCCAGCCGGCCACACCTACCTTGGGTTGTGCTCCAGTCCAGACCGCCCACGAAGAGCTTCCTGCAAGCCAACAAGAGGCTGGTCAGGGCCGGGCAGTGCCCGATGCCACGGTGCGGGGCAGCCAGGCACTCCCCCACCACACTCTGCCAGCCTCTGCCCGGGCCCATGACTGCGGGGAGAGGACCCGCCAGCAGGCCGGCACCACAGAACCAGCCCTGGTGCAGGGCAGGGCTCTCCTGCTCCAGGTAACGAGTGTGGGTGCAGAACGGAAGGCCCATGGCACAACCAGAAGGCATTCTGACTCAGGGCACCTGGCGCATGGAGCCCCTGCAGACACCTTTCAGGGGAGTGTACCCTGGAATTCTGTTAAGTGGAATTCTGAAGTAAGTGGAGCTGGGCACCACTGCCTGATGGGCCTGCGTGAGGCCAGTCTCCCTTGGGTACCGGGCTCACTCCCTCTGCAGCTCAGACGATGGGCCACTGGGCTCCCCACTCCTGCGCCCACGGAGCGTGGCTGCCTCAGGTGCTAAGTGGCAGGTCACCAGGCCCTGGAGGCACCACCTGGAGTACCAAAGCCTTGCTGGCCTCACTCAAGCCACTAGCCCCCAGGGGCCGGCATCATGGCACAACAGGTAAGCCACACCCCAACAGCTCGCGTCCCCCCTGCACCGCTCCACTTCCCATGCCACAGAGCGCCCGAGGGTCGTGGCCCCCACCACCCACGCAGAGGCCAGGATGAAGCTGCCGCCTTGAGCCCGGGCAGCACGGGGGAGTACAGCAACAGAGGGGGTCAGCGGATGGAGAACTCGCCGTCTTCTCCCTCGCTGCAACTCCTTAGATACCAGCACGACAGCGGCTGAAGGCCTCGCTTTGCTCGTGCCGGCATCCCCCACCGGCGCCAGCTCATGTCTCAGCTTGCCCCACTTCCCCACAGCTCGACTCTGGCTGTGGTGGCCACTTGGAGAGCAAACCAGAGGGTTGCAAGATGTTTCTGTCTCTCCTTCTCTCTGTAAATCTGACTTTCCAATACAAATAAATAAATCTTTCAAAAAAAAAAAAATCACGCCAGCTCCACGCATGTCCCAGGGACACAGGGGAAGCAGGCAGGCATGGCGTACCCCTGCCCGGTGGCGGCAGCCCGCGAAGGGGGCCGTGGAGCAGCCCTAGCTGCGTCAGCCTTTGCAAACACGGGGCCCAGTCCCACTCCCCTTCCGCTGGGGACAAGTCAGGGTATGGACAGCCGTCTCCCGATGTCCAGCAGCAGCCCGCAGCCACCAGGACCAGCCTGGGCGGCCCCCGACTCAGCCAGGGAAGGGCCCCAACAGAACACCAACACAGCCGGCCTCCTCCAGCCAGCAACCCAACCTGGAGCGGGGAGTGGAACTGGTCAGACCAGTCCCGGCCTTCATTTGAATTTCAAAAGTAGGTATTAGCGAGGAGGAGGCCAGCTGGCCCTTTGGAGGCAGCTGACCAAGCTGGGTACCCTAGGCTGGGTACCTGTATGGGCACGGGAAGACACCTCAGTTTTGGGGGGAGGCGGGGAGCAGTAGCAGGTTGCAGGGTCCACAGCAGAGGCCCAGGGGCTCCTTCTGCCACAACAAGCAGTGCGGGTGGGAGAGAGCGCCCAGCCAGCGGCCATGTATTCTCCCCTCCGCCCCCTGTACCCCAATCCAAAGTTAAATCATAAAGTGCCAGTCACAGAGAACAGGGCCTGACACGGAGGCTCCCAACACAGGGACCTGCAGGAGAAGAGGTGGCAAGAGTCCACCTGCTGCCTGAACCAACGGAGGGGAGTGTGGAGCCACTGGGTCTGGCACCCCAGCCCAGAGGCGGGCTCAGCCAACCTCTTGTTCCCTGTACCTGGTGGGTGGGGGGCTTCCTTGGGCCCAGGCTGACCCCCAGAATGCAGCCCCCAGGCTGTCGGTGGGAGGCTTCACCTCCCTGCTGGGGCTGGGCAGGGAGCCACGGGCCTCTCAGGGCTTAGCAACATGAACAGGGAACAGGTGTGCGGGCACCCCAAGTCCCTGTTCAGAAGCCTGGGACGCCCCTGTGGGCACCACTGGCCAGTGTACTCACACACACACACAGGTGGCAGGCACCCTCCGCCTAAACGCCACCCTGGCTCCCAAGATGGCTTAGTGCCCAGGTGGCATAGGCCTACAGGAGGCAGAGGAGTCACGGGCTCTGGCTAGTGGCAACCTGGGCACCTTGGCACTGTGGCACAATGAAGCCCACATCCAGAATCAAGCCATCAAAAGGTAGGGCAGGACCCAGAGCAATGGCCTAGTGGCTAAATTTTTGTCTTGCATGCACCGGGAGTCCACAGGGGCTCCAATTTGGTCCTTGCTGCCCTACTTCCCCTCCAGCTCCCTGCTTGTGGCCTGGGAAAGCAGTCGAGGACGACCCAAGGACTTGGGACCCTGCACCGGTGTGGGAGACCTGGAAAAAGCTCCTGGCTTCAGATCAGCTCAGCTCCGGCCATTGTGGCCGCTTGGGGAGTGAACCAGTGGATGAAAGACCTTTTTTTTAAAAAAGATTTATTATTTTTATTGGAAAAGCAAATATACAGAGAAGTGGCCAGAGCTTAGTCGATCTAAAGCCAGGATCCTGGAGCCTCTTCCGGGTCTCTCACACGGGCACAGGGTCCCAAGGCTCTGGGCCATCCTCGACTGCTTTCCCAGGCCACACGCAGGGAGCTGGATGGGAAGCGGGGCTGCCGGGATTAGAACCTGAGTCCATATGGGATCCCGGCGCTTTCAAGGCGAGGACTTCCGACACTAGGCTACTGTGCTGGGCCCAGATGGAAGATCTTTCTCTTTGTCTTTCCTTCTCCTTCTAAATATGCATTTCCAATAAAAATAAATAAATCTTGGAAAAAAAAAAAGGCAGGTGAAGCTTGGCGTGGCTTCCAAGCTCACATCCAGTGAACACAATGACTCCAGAAAACAAGTCCTCTAACGACGGGAGCCAGGCACAGGAGGCAGCCCCAGGGGCCACGCTGGGCAGCTGAGCAGACCGTGCCCATCTGAGGACACATCCTCGCCAACTTTCACCAAAGACATTCCCAAAGGCCGGCTCCACAGTACTGCCAGTCCCAGCTCTCGGCTGTGTGCCCGGGGATGATCCAGGGCATGGGGGACCTGGGGACACCCGCCTCTGCCTGGTCATGTCCAGGTGTCCTTGAGGGAGCGACCATGCAGACACATCCCTGCCCCGACCCCAGCTGTCTGAGGCAGGCCGGGCTCCTGGCCAGGCTGCAGGGGCCCTTCCTGCCCCCGCCTGCTCTGCGTGGCCTGGCCGTCCTCACGCTCTGCCCCTGACTCCCAGACACCCCGCACCAGTCACCTACTCCCCAAGAACCCTCCAGGAAGGCAGGCCCACAGCGGGCAGCCCTCCACCCAAGTGTGGGGGTGCTGGCCAGGCCTCGGCACACACGGCAGGCAGGCGTCTGCGTACACGTGTGTGTGTGTGCAGGCTTGTGTCCACATATACATGTATGTCTGAGCATATGTGCACACACCCCGTGTTCCTGACACCAAGGGCTTGGTCTCTGCCTCCCCCTAGCAGGATGGGTCCAGCAAGGCCCTCACCCATCATGTGCAACTGGGACAAGTCAGTCTTATTGGCTGGCCACCCGGGCAGTGGGGACCCCCCCGCCAGCCTTCCCTCCCCACCCCGCTAAGCCCTGGCACGGGGCAGCCTGTGGGCGGAGGGGACAGACCACTGTGGGCTTCGGGGCAGGTCTGCCTGCACACCAGCACCCCCCCTTAGGTACTGTGGGCTCCCCGCATGACAGGGCCTCCCCAGCCGGGGCACACAAGTCCCTGGACTTGCCCGCGTCCCCCAGCAAGACTCGGCCTGTCAGTGCCTTCCTTGTGGCAACTTAGAACTTTAAACCTCGGGCCATCTGGGCGGCCCTGGAGAAGGCCTAGGGCACCCCATCCCCCACCCCAAGTCCTGGCTGAGCACAGGGGTGTCCCTGGTCCCCCACCCCACCTCACCACCTCCAGGTGTGGCAGGAAACCAAGGTGAGGGGACCCAGCTATGCACCTGCTTCTGCATCCTGGTCCCCGGAAGGCCAGGCGCCCCCAGGGGCCCAAGGCCCCGCCAGGGGAGGGGTGCAGGCGGGGCCCCATGGCCCCAGCACCCAAGTAGGGTGACGGATGATGACGAAGACCCAACCGAAACCCACAGCCGGGCCCGCCACGTGCAGCGGCCCGCCAAGCTGGTGCAAGGTGTGTGTGTGTGTGTGTGTGTGTGTGTGTGTGTGTGTGTGTGTGGAGGGGGGCTGCAGCTCCAGGTCCCTATTCTGGGGGTGTCTTCCCAATCCCAGTTCCCCCCAGCCGTCAGTGAACGACCCCCCCAAATTAAAAAAAAAACCCTCAGCTGCCCCCCCCCCGCCTCGACCCTCACCCTCCCTCCCCAGGACCTCACTGTGGGGAAAGTGCAGCGGCGGCGGGCACCCCAGGGCACCCCATACACACACCCCACTTCCAGGACTGCCCTCCCCGCCCTCAGCCAGCCAGGCCCCCATTCCCGGGGGGCGCCCTGACCAGGAAGTCGGGAGGTGGCGCCGCCGCCGCTGCTGCTGCTGCTGCTGGGGGCGCCCCGAACATTCTCCAGCGGCGCCCCGAACATTCTCTCCCGCAGACCGCCCTGCCCCCCCAGCCCACGGCCGGCGTGACCTTGACGGGGCGGCTCCCTCCCCACACACAGCCCGGCCCTGCCCGGCCCGGCCCGGGGGACACGGCGTCTGCGGAGCCCGGGGCGGCCGGCGCGCAGGCCCGTCCTCACCCGATCTCGTCGGCGCCCGAGCTGTTCATGGCGGCGGCGGCGGCGCTCGGCGTCCCCCGGGCCTCGGCGCTCGCTCCCGCCTCCGGAAGGTCACCCGCTCCCGTCGCCCTCCCCTCCAGCCGCGGCCCGGATCTGCGCAACGGCGGCGGCGGCAGCGGCGGCGGCGGCGGCGGCGGCGGCGGCCGAGCCTCCTCCTCCTCCTCCTCCTCCTCCTCCTCCCCTCAGCGCCAACGGTCACCGCGCGTGCCCGCGCCGCCGCGCCGCCGCCCCTGCGCACGCCCGCGCGCGCTCCCGCACGGGGCCTCCGGGGGCGGGGCCAGGGGGTGCCACGCCGTGCGTGCGCGCGGCGCCTGTCGGGAAATGGAGTCCGCGCGCACGTGTGGCCTCCCGGAGCTCGGGCCGCGCATGCGTGGAGGCTGTGAGGTGGTGGTGGTGGTGGGAAAAGATGTTGACCATGCTTGAAGGCGCACACGCCACGCGCATGGCCGACCCTCTGCTCCGTCACACATATCAACTGCCCCTCGGGTGCAGAAAAGCAGATCGCTGCAAACACACAGCTTTAGCCAGCTGCACCCTACCACTACAGGCTCAAGCTGAGTGACGTGTCCGCCCTCCCGGGGATCAGGGCGGCCTGGCTGGAGCACAGGCGAAGCCACCGATCAAAATCTGTTCCCTTAACCGTCCACTGGCCACCTCCCCAGGAGGGGATTTGAGTTTGCTTGCCACCCACCCACGCCCGGCCCAGAGCAGACACGATGTGGGGGGACCCAGCTTGCTTGCGAGGGTGGAGAGACCACGGCTGGTGCGGCACACACACACACACACACACACACACACACACCCCAGGGGTCCAGGCTGCCCAGGCCCAGCTGACCCGCTACACAGACACCTGCCCCGACCCCCATGGAGGCGTTCTCCACTACAAGGTCAAGGCATGAGTGGTACAACTGGGCCCTGTGGTCTATTCGCCCCCTTGGCAGTGGCGACAGAGGACAGGCCCATCCCACTGGACACAAGGCCCTGAGCACTGTCCTCGCCCAGAGGGATACTTAGGCCAGTGACCGGGGAATGGTGTGTGTGTGTGGGGGTGCAGCATGGGTGTACAGCCCAGGCCTGCCCTTGCAGTGTGGGTGATCCTGCACCTACCCCACGGAGAGCAGTGGACGCTGGACAGCCATGGTGTGTGTGTCCCTATGTGTGTCAGGTGTGTGTGCCCATATACCCTGTGTGTCACCCAGGCATGCAGCAGACTTCATTCTGAACCCCAGCTGTGGCAGCCTGAAGGGGTGCCCCGTGACCATCCACCCCTGGGTGAAGGAAGGGCTGGGTGGCGCGGGGGAACCCACAGGATGTGTGGGAAGCAGGAAGTCGGGCACAAAGGGTTTGAAACAAAGACATCCTCTCCCACTGGCTGGGGGGCCTGCTCACCCTCCTCCCCTCAACTCCTCCCTCCCACCCAGGGCAGACGCTGTGACCACAGCAAGCAAGTGGACCACATGCCTCGGAATACGTGTGAGTTCCTGCTGACAGGAATACACACCTGCCTGACACACAGGGTGTACACACACACACACACACACACAGCTGGCAGCCCCTTCGTACGCTCAAAGACACATACAACTTGCCACCAACATAACTTTCATTTCTTTTTAAATGCTTAGTATTTTTAGAAGTTACCTTGACTTATTTGAAAGGCAGAATTATAGAGAGGGGGAGGGACCTCCCACACACTGGTTCACTCCCCAAATGGCCACAAAGGCTGGACTGAGCTGATCTGAAGCCAGGAGCTTCTTCAGGGTCCCAAGGCTTTGGGCCATCCTCGACTGCTTTCCCAAGTCATAAACGGGGAACTGTGTCAGAGCTGCAGCAACCGGGATTCGAACTGGCGCCTCTATGGGAGGCTGGCACTGTAGTCAGCGGCTGAATTCACTATGCCACAGTGCCCACCCCTACATTTGTATTTATTTTTGCTTTGTTTGGAAGGTAGAGAGAGATGCCTCCGATCCATTGATTCCCTCCCACATGCCCACAGCAGCCAGGGCTGGACTGGGCCACACCCGGGATACCGGCACTCCCTTGGGGTCTCCCATGGGAGTGGCGGGCCCTGCAGTGCTGCCTCACAGGGTGCTGATCAGCTGGGAGCCGAACCAGGCAGGACTGGAAGTGGGCAGCCTCCTGGCTGGCCTCAGGAAACCTGTTGGCCACTAGGAGGCAACAGAACACCCACAAACAAACAGGCCTCCCTTGCTGGGTCCAAACAACCATGGGGAGGCCCCAGTGGGGCTTTGCGACCAGCAAGAGGTCTCCCATTTGGAGATTCATACGTTCTGGGCTTCCAACCAGCAGAGCTGACCAGCAAGGCAAAGAGAGCATCATTTCTCGAATTAGCCATCAGCCTCCGCAGGGGATCGGGCAGCCGTCCCCTGGCCCCCCGCCATGGGACAGCTTGGGTTGCTCTCCTAGGCTCTCTCAGCTGCTGGCCTCACATCGGGTGCCCACATAGCAAGGCCAACAGCTCCCCAAGGCCCAGCAGGTGCTGTGGGAATGGGCACTGCAACTCAGCTCCCCAGGCGCTGACCCCTGAGAGCCCCTCACACCACCTCCTGCCACAGCTGCGTGGTGGCGCTCGCGGCTGGCATCCAGGCATTGGCAAGCCAGCCCACGGCATCCCTAGAGCGAGGTAAGATAGGGAAAATGCTCCATGCCATGCCCAGCTTGGCAGCTGTAGCTGAAGGCTCATGGGACAAACTCACAGGAGCCTGCGTGCCTTGGACACTGTACCTGCCTTTCTTCTTTCTTTTGGAAAAGCGGGTTCACAGAGAGGAGGAGAGACAGAGGAAGATCTTCTGCCCACTGGTTCACTCCACAAGTGGCCGCGATGGCCAGAGCTGAGCTTATCCAAAGCCAGGAGCCAGGAGCTTCTTCTGGGTTTCCCACGTGGGTGCAGGGTCCCAAGGCTTTGGGCTGTCCTCCACTGCTTTTCTAAGCCATAAGCAGGGAGCTGGATGGGAAGTGGAGCAGCCGGGACACAAACCAGTACCCCTGTGGGATGCCGGCACTGGCAGCTGGAGGATTAGCCAGTTGAGCCATCACATCAGCTCCTAAAATGTTTCCTTTTCAAAGGTAGAATCTGGGGGTTGGTGTGGTAGCCTAGTGGCTAAAGCCCAGGTCCTCAACCCAGGAGCACTTCCTGGGGTGAGGGGCCAAGCTGGGTTTGGATGCTGCTTCCAGCAAGGGGTTCATGTGGGGCCGTGGAGTGTGCGTGTCCATGTCCTTGTCCATGTCCATGCACGGCAGTTCAGGAGTGGTCCAAGGGGGCTGGCAGGTTCCCACCCTGACCCCCACCACGGGGCTCGTGTCCACTCACCACTTCCACTCCCGCCACCATAGCTTTGGCGGTCCCCAAGCAGGGTGTCAGCAGGTGGGCGATCCAAAGTCTTTGTACCCCAAGACCCCAGGAGAAAGCGAGGCCCCATGAGACAAAGCAAGGATCCGAGTTCGCGTCCCTCTGTTCCTTCCTAGCAACCAGCAGCCGTGGGGACTCCAGTGCGCACCGCCTAGCGGCTCCGCGGAACGGGGACCCCAGCCCTGCCTGGCCAGCCCAGCGGCCACTAGGGGCCGCAGCGCTCGCGGGTCCGTCCCACAGGCCCGCCCCCATGCCCAGAAGGCTGTGCAGGGCTCTGGGACCTTGGGCGCGTCAGATCCTGGGCCGGACACCCAACCGCACGCACCAGCATGAGTGCGCCCGCCGCGACCCCCATCTTCGCGCCTGGCGAGAACTGCACGCCCGCGTGGCAGGCGGCGCCCGCGGCCTACGACTCGGCCGACGCGCACCTGCAGATCCTGGGCAAGCCGGTGATGGAGCGCTGGGAGACACCCTACATGCACTCGCTCGCGGTAGCCGCCTCAGCCGCAGGTAGCCCGGGGAGGGCTGGGCCACAGCCCCTCTGGGGGTCCGGAGCCCCCCCCACACCCTCAGCGGGGCGATCTGGATGCGGAAACCCGCAGGGCATTGAGCGTCGGGTTCCCCAGAGGCCCCTGGCTGTTGCGCGTGGACGCAGGGAATGGACCATCTGCGAGGTCCTGCCCGACCCTAAGAATAGCTTGGGGAAAGCTGAGCACGGGCGCAGCTGTGCTGTGGGGAGCGGGCACCCTGCCCAGCCTGCTCCTGGCGCCTGAGGATGGAAAGAGGCGCCCCTCACCCAAACAGATCCTGCCAGTGGCAAAGCTGAGCCGAGCCAGGCTCCATCTAGGCACTCTTGGTGCGGGTTCCGTAGGTGGCCTGCCCTCCAGGTAACCTCCAGGTAACCCCGCCACTCCAGAGCTGGGAGGCAGGGGCTGGAAAAGTAACCAAAGCCAGAAAAGGGCCAAGGGACAGGCTCAAAGTCCAAGGCTGTGACCTTGTCCACCATCCAGGCCCCTTGCCCTGCCCCCCTCGCCCTGGCTGGCGGCCAGCACCCACTCTGTTCTCGCTCAGAACTTGCTGCACAGAGGCCTTCTGTCTGCCTCCACTTGCGCTGTCCCAGGGACCAGCCCCCAGGGCAGCAGCCAAGCTGGGTATCCCTGTTTCCCTGCCGTGCCCAGGGGGCCGCGTCCTGGAGGTGGGCTTCGGGATGGCCATCGCAGCCTCCAAGGTGCAGGAGGCGCCCATCGACGAGCACTGGATCATTGAATGCAACGATGGGGTCTTCCAGCGGCTGCAGGACTGGGCCCAGCAGCAGCCTCACAAGGTGTTGCCCCCTGCTGCCTGGGGAGGGGCAGGGGACCAAGGGGCCAGGGCTCCTCCGACTGACCCTGGCCCTTCCATCCTGCCTCTCCCAGGTGGTCCCCTTGAAGGGCCTGTGGGAGGAAGTGGCGCCCACCCTGCCTGACGGACACTTTGACGGTGAGGGTCCATGGCATGGGGGGGCGTGCAGGTGCCCGGCGAACCTGGGTCAGACGGCCCTGACCGTGTGGCCTTGCCCGCCATACAGGCATCCTGTATGACACGTACCCACTGTCAGAGGAGACCTGGCATACCCACCAGTTCAACTTCATCAAGGTGGGTCGCCTGGCACCGCTGGGAGACCGGAGGGCGGGATAGAGGGGTGTGCACCACAGACCCAGCACACCCCTGCTGACTGCTGCCCAACCCCCGACCCCCCAGAATCATGCCTTCCGCCTGCTGAAGCCTGGTGGGGTCCTCACCTACTGCAACCTCACGTCCTGGGGCGAACTCATGAAATCCAAGTACTCAGATATCACTGCCATGTTCGAGGTGCCGTGGCCGCCCCTTCCCTGGACCCGGGTTGGGGGGCCTGGGAAGGGGATGCTACCTTCTCGCCCCCCACCAAGAGCCACCTGCGCCATGGGCCCCCCCGCTGGCCCTGTGCGTGGGCACGGGGTGAGGCTGCAGCCGTCAGTCACTGCCCCTCTCTCCCTACCCCCCCAAGGAGACGCAGGTGCCCGCGCTGCTGGATGCCGGCTTCCGCCGCGAGAACATTCGCACCGAGGTCATGGCGCTGGCCCCGCCGGCCACCTGCCGCTACTACGCCTTCCCACAGATGATCACACCCCGTGTCATCAAGCATTGAGCCAGTGGCTATGGCAGCGGGAACGCCCCCTCGGGGTTCCAGCAGGGGTGGGGTAGGAAATAAACGCCCACCGGGGCTTGGCCAGTCACTACTGCTCCCACAACTCCTCCCTGGCCTGACCAGAGGGACCTGGCTGCCCTCCGCGGGTCCTGGTGCTGCCTGGGGCCCTGGTAGGCACTGCCCCACAGCCATGAGTGGTCAGGGCCGGGTGATGATACCCCTTGCCTGTTTGTAGGGGCTAGCCCAGAGGAGAGGCCACAGGGTGCTGGAGATAGCCCATTGGGCCCAGGCAGGGGCTCCACCAGGGCCTGCTGCCCACTGACCCTCCCACTTGCCTGGGGACATGCCCACAACTGGCTGGCTACCCAGGGACACTGTCCAGTTACCGCTACCCACCCTGGGGACACCAAGGCAGGTTCCTGGGCCCTGAGGCCTGCCCCCAGCCCCTAGTGCCAGCTGGTCCCACTCTGGCCTCATCTTTTCGTCTCGCCCTGAAGGCCCCAAGCCAGCTCCCCACCCATGTGGCACCCCCCAGCTGACCCACCAGCCAGTCCCCAGCCTCTGCATGGTACAGTGGGCACCCTCAGCCACTGGATGCACACACATTTGTTGAGTGACCTCACAGCATAATGGCCTGACAGTCTCCAAAGGGTGAAGGGCCTGACCTGTGCGTGGGGTACGGGGCGGAGCTACACAGGGGACATGAGCCCAGGCAGGTATGGGCCAGAGCACAGAGCCCTGCAGCGGGGGGATAGGCCCCTCACTTGGCCCCATGTGCCCCCCTCCTGGCCCCTCCCGCCACAGAGCACACGGGGGTGCAGGCGTCCAACCAGCTTTATTGGGGTGCTCGGACAGGCTGGCTCCAGCGGCAGCAGCAGCTGCAGCGCTACCTGCGGTACCAGATCTTGAGTCGTTTCTCCCTCTTTATCTTGCGCTGTAGTTGTAAGATGCCGTACAGCAGGGCCTCGGCCGTGGGTGGGCAGCCTGGAGGGGGGACCAGCACCTCAGCTGCTGCTGCCCGAGCAGCCTGGGCGGGCAGCTCTCACGGGGCAGGCAGGGCACGGGCCGGGCGCCTCACCTGGCACATAAATGTCCACGGGCACGATGCGGTCGCAGCCCCTCACCACCGAGTATGAGTAGTGGTAATACCCACCGCCATTGGCACAGCTGTGGGGAAGAGGCCGTGAGCGGGTGAGGGCGCCGGCTCACCCCTGCCTGGTCCCTGCCAGGCGCAACCACTCATGAAGTAGGGACAGCTGAGTGTCCAGTGACTGGGGCTGGCCAAGCTCTAGAATGTTTTCCAGTGTTGAAGACGAAGGGCCTGGTCTGTCCACGGGTCGCCGGGAAGGCATGGGGCTCTGGGCTTTGCTAAAAGTGGGGGGACCGGGGACCCCACGCTTGCTCTGTGGACCTGACTGACCCAAAATGTTCACAACAGGTAAAGCCCCAGGGGCGGGAAGTGGGTTCCTGGGCACCAGGGGCCCGAGAGGGGAGGAATCGAGTGATCACTTAAGGGCCAAGGATTCCTCCTGGGGGACCGAATGTTCTGGAACTATCCAGAAGCGATGGCTATACAACCTGTGAGTTTGAAAGCATGAGCTGGATAGCACACGAACTGGGGAGTGGACAGCTCCCAGGGAACAGGGACTCGAGTGTAAGACGGCCGGGGGACTGCAGCAGCAAGCTGGGGGGGTGCTCGCTGGGATCGGCCCACATCGCGCTCACCTGCCCATGGACACGACATAGCGGGGCTCCGGCATCTGGTCGTACACCTGGGAGGAGAGCAGGGCCTGAGGTTGGCACACGGCCGGGGCTGGCCGGGGCAGTGGGAAGGGACGTAGCCCACCTTGCGCAGTGCCGGGGCCATCTTGTTGGTGAGTGTGCCGGCCACGATCATCACGTCGGCCTGGCGCGGGCTGGCGCGGAAGACCACACCGAAGCGATCCATGTCATAGCGTGGCGCCGCCATGTGCATCATTTCCACAGCGCAGCAGGCCAGGCCGAACGTCATGGGCCACAGTGAGCTCTGTGTAGGTGGTTGGGGTCAGGTGCGGCCCTTGTGGGGCTTCACGTGCAAGAGGGTACACCCCCTACTTCCATGGCCGCAACCCCATCACACCTGACTGGGCCTGGTGCCCCTGGCATCCATGCAGCCCCAGCCTGGCCCTCGTAGCATGCCACGGCCCACTGAAACCCTCCAGCTCAGTGCCCCTGGGGGCCACCTGGGACATGCCCCAGGGCAGACCAACCCAGGGGTGGAAGCCTCATGCTTGGCTGTCAATAGGGCATAAGGGGACTCGGCTGTCACAGCCAGGCCAGCAGAGCTCGGTCCCACACAGAGCGAGGCGTCCGGTGATGTTGCATGGCAGTGCCAGGCTCCAGGATCCACTGATGGCAGCCAGAGGGAGGGTCGTGGGATGCTGATGCTGTGGAGCCGTCTCTCGGGGGTGAGGGGCCCTCCAGGAGCCAGGGACGGGGGACACGGCCCGTGGGTGGCGGGTCGCCCAGGCAGAGGGCTGGCCGAGGAGCCCAGGGCAAGTGTGTGAGGCTCACCCGGCGTGCCCAGTTGATGAGGTCGTCCAGCTTGGCCACCACATACTCGCCACGGCTTCGGGGCAGCGCGGGGGGCTTGGGGGCAACAGCTCCTGGCTTGGGCACGGCAGGCTGGGTGCTGGGCAAGGTGGGGTATAGGGTGGGGGGCTGTCAGTATGACCCTGGACCCACAGCAGTGTCTCGGAGTTGCTGGCAAGAAGCGCCCAGCTCAGGTCGGCCAAGGTGGCTGCTCCTGGCTCTGCTGGGCGCCTGCAAGCCTGGGGCCAGGACATGCCAGATGGGGCTGGACAGAGAGCAGAGGACATGGCAGGCCACCCACTGGCTCTCAGGGAGTCCTATTGCAAGGTGTACCCTCCTGCCCCCTGCCACCCATCACCATCCAGCACCAGGCTCACCTGCTTGGGCCCTCCACGGCCACACTCTGCTGGACGCTGCGCACCTGCAGTGCCGCCCCCGTGCCCACCCTGCAGAGCAGACACCCCTGGTCAGCAGCCAGTGGCCCCTGCACCCCCAGGGGACCTCATGCTCCCTGTCCTGTCACCCACTTCCCCAAGTGCATGTCTATGTGAGGCCACCATGCAGGCATTCTCTGGGAACCATGGCTTGGGGGGATAGGCACCCAGCCCTCACATGCCGGCTCCCGGGCAACACAGGGGGTCAGGCCCTCACCCCCTGACCCTGGGCAGCATGGAGGGGTCAGGCCCTCACCTCACCCCTGACCCTGGGCAGCATGGCAGTATGCGGGGTCAGGCCCTCACCCCCTGACCCCGGGCAGCACGGGGAGGTCAGGCCCTTGCCCCCTGACACCGGGCAGCACGGGCTGGGGTCGGCCTGGCCACCCTCCCGACCGCGCGTCCTCTCTGCCCCGCAGGCGGACACTCACCGCAAGCCGAGGGCGCGGACACACGGCAGGCTGGAGGCTGCAGAGAACAATCCCCGGAGTCAGTGCCCAGCCCCGCCGGGGGGACAGCGGCTGGCCCAGCGGCCCCCGAGGACGCCCCGTGTCCGCCCGCGGGGTGACCTCCAGCAGCGCCGGGCGCACGCAGCGCGCGGGGGCCGCGGGCCTGGGCCCTGTGCTTCCTCGGGGCGGGCTCGGGGTGCATGCAGCGGCCTTCCCGCCATCCCCGGCTTCCCCGCCATCCCCGGTCTCTCCGCCATCCCCGCACTCACCCAGCAGCGCCGCCATCTTGGCCTCGGCCTTCAGACAACCTCTCCGGTCCGTCCTCTTGAACGTTCCGGGTAACTGGGACCGTGGCCTAAAAACAGGAAGAAACGCCAACCCAGGGATATGAGGTTCCCAGACGCTTTCGGACTGCACGGTCGCGCACGCGCGGCGGGAGCGCGAGTTCTCCTCTAGAGTTTCTGTCACCGTCTGTTCGTAGAAGCAAAAAGAAACCCAAGCGTCCCTGGGTGGGCTCGAACCACCAACCTTTCGGTTAACAGCCGAACGCGCTAACCGATTGCGCCACAGAGACAACGCTATGGCTACCTGCCTTGAAGAGCCCTACGAGGCATGCGCATCCTGCACAGACCAGACGAACTGCGCTTGCGCGTCGGCGTGCGGCGTGGGGCGGAGTCGGAGCGAGAGCGACCCCTTGCTACCTCGCCGAAATAGCTCAGTTGGGAGAGCGTTAGACTGAAGATCTAAAGGTCCCTGGTTCGATCCCGGGTTTCGGCAAGAGTTTTGGCTCCCTGAGTTCTGACTGTATATGATTACATTCCGGTTTCCAAAACAGGATTCTATGTTTCCAGCCAAAATTACTGTCCTCCCTGCGCTGTTTTTTAATATTAAAAAAACTGAGCTAAAAATGGTGCTAATTATTAAAGGGAACACCAAATTGCAAAAACTAGCAGTCGGCCAGATAGTCTTCAGTTGCCTGCCTGGGGGCCTTGCCGCTGAACCTACCATTAAACGGGCTCGGCCAGCAGGTGGCACTGTCTGCGCACTCCCTCTGCTTCCCTCTGCACCTCAGGATTCCCACAGCCCTGGGGGTGGGGGAGCTTTGTAGAATTTTCCTCAGAAGAAAGCTTATTTGTCTCATAACACTGGGATGCCCTACACCACCATCCTGAGGGGACCCTCGGTGCTGGGGGACCCCGCCTCACTCGCCCCCACCCCATGCGCGTGGGTGGACTTCATGGCATGGTTATCGACCTCCCAGCTGCCTGTGTCGCCCCAGGCAGTCAGCCCAGCCCCGGCAGAGGCCTAGGCCACAGCAGTGCAGTGTAGCCCGGCCGGTAGGCTCGGCTCACGCACCTGCTGGACGGGTGGGGGACAGGTCAGGGAAAGCTCGGGCTCAGGAATCAGGCCCGAGGTGCCGACACCAGGGTGAACAGGGCTGATGGGGGGCTAGAGGAAGTGATCTCAAGGGTGGCTGTGGGCCGCCTGAGGAGCTGAGGGAAGCGGTGAGGGCCTCCTGCTGGCCCCTACATGGTGGCCTGAGCCCCACTGTCCTGTTAAGTGTCCAGGCCAGCGCTAGCCCTGCTGGGAGTTGGGGTGCTCATTGGGCGGTGGACAGCCTGTGTCGCGATGGCCGTGGTCCTGCTCCATAGGGCCGGCTGCCCAAGTACCCAGTCATCTGTAGGAACCAGGGTGGCAGGAAGCGAGAGGTCACCAGAGGGCACA
Organism: Ochotona princeps; assembly: GCF_030435755.1. NCBI lineage: Eukaryota > Metazoa > Chordata > Mammalia > Lagomorpha > Ochotonidae > Ochotona > Ochotona princeps. The sequence continues at coordinate 4,161,663 of NC_080864.1, read as the reverse complement.
AGGTGGTGCCAGTGGCAGAGGGTCGCTGGGGGAGGCCAGCCAGGCCCCCTCATCTGTGGACGGCAACTTTGCAGGCGACATTGGGCTGTGTCCACGGACACATGTGGTGGTCACACGCAGTGTGTGTGTTCTTGTCAGGGTTGACCCAGATGAGCAGAGAACCCAGTGATGTGAGGAACACGGGGGAGAGGGGGCATGGGTCGGCTGCCAGCGTGTAGGGGTTGCCCTGCTGCACCCGTAGGGGTCACCTGCAGGCCTGTGGGAGGTGTTCAAAGCTCCATGCGCCTCGGCCCATCAGGCTGGCCTCGGGGGAGTGGGGACCCTTGAGGTCTACACACGGTGGTCCCTGCAGGGCTGTGGCGAGGGCGGGTGCAGACGGCTGGCCAGGGTGGGCTGCGGTCTGCTTGGGAGTTCGCCTCACGTCGGAGCCTGCAGATTAACTCGGGCCAACACGGCCCGCAGTGACGGCTCAGAATCAGTAATTGGCCCTCACTTCCACATCCAAGTGTGAACACACGGCCTGTGGGGCTAGGCGCCCACTCCTGGCTCTCCCACCAGGGTCTTCACCGTGCAGGTGCCTGTACCATTACACTGTGACCCCCATGGCAGCCATGGCCGCCACACACACCAGCCCCCAGTGTGCCTGCCTGGGCGGATGGCCAGGACCTTAGCACAGAGCAGACAACATGCAGAAGGGGCTAGAGCCTCACCCGGCTGCACACAGAGCCCCTGGTGCCCCCCCAGCCCACTCCGGGCAGACCGCTGGGAAATGCCCATTCTACAGGTGTCTACACCGGACAGCAGTGGGCACAGCCAACTCGCCTGACCTGGGGGAGCCCCAGTGGGGAGAGAAACACCCAGACTGTGTGTTCAAACCCCCGTTTAATGCAGATACAACAAAGGACACAGAAGAACCGCACGGCACGTCACGACGCACCACATGGTCAGGACGCTCTGCCGCCCCATCATTTGGGAACGGCATCTTTTGGCCCCGCCAGAGGGGCCAGCGCTCGCTCGCTGTGGGCGTCACAGTGTGGTGGCAGGGCTGAGGATGCTGTGGCCGGAGCAGATCCCATGGTGGACCGGCCCCAGGCGGTGTCAGCCCCAGCACACGGCGGGCGCGGCAGCTCCATTTCAGTCACCGACGGCGCCGGTCCCTCTCGGCCAGCAGCTGGTGGTCAAACATCTCCTTCTCCCTTTGGAAGACAGAGGTGCACAGTGGATGCGGGCCCAGTCCCGGGGCTCCCACCCTGCTGGGAGGTAGGGTGCTCATGGGCACTGGCAAACGTGTATGCTGCAGCCTGGGGCGAGCTTTGCAGCAAGGGAACCGGGAGGACAGGGGCTGAGCCGGGTGGAGGAGGGCAGGAGTGCCCGGCAAAGCAGCCAACAGACAGCAGGGGACAAGGTACAAGGGGACAAGCACACGGGGGCGACTCCTGGTCCCACCACCCGACTGCATGCAGCTGTGGAGACAGAACCTGAGGGTGACCAGGGTGACAGGGTGTATCGGGGTGGGCGGGCTCAGTGCAAAGTGGCAGGGGTGAGGCTCTCTGGGGGCAGGGCAGCAGCTGGACGTCCGACCAAGACGACGCCATGACACGGAGTCCGTTGGCACCCAGGAAGAGCTCCCAGCGCGACCCTGAGCGGAGCTCCTGGGACCAAGGCCATGTGCGAAAGCTGTGCCGCAGAGAACGGCCAAGAAGCCGCAGGGGTCGGGGCTCTGCACGCACACGCTCAACACCCTGAGGTGCGGGGACAGACACCAGGGCCCCACATGTCCACGCCCCACCCTGCAGCTGCCGGCGGCCAGCGTTGCCTGCCCACCTGCTCCGTCAGCCCTGTCCTGTGACTCTAGTTGAGTCTTCAGCCTGTCCAGCCCGCCTGGCTGCCAGCAAGGCCTGGCAGCTCGCCCAGAGATGGGATTAGGGGCTCGGGGGGCCAGATCCCAGGGCGGCTAAACATGCCAGCCAGGCAGACATCTTGATCACGGCTGTGTTGTGCCTAACTGGCAGGGCGGGGGGTGGGGGGCAGCCGTGGCCCCCCTGCCTTGCCCCTTTCTCCTCCATCTCGCTCTCACTGGATCCTCGAAGGAGGCCATAGCGGTTGTGGGAGGAGCGCAGTGGCACACTTTGGCCCTGCGACAGGTGGCCCAGGACGAATGTGCTCAGCTCACAGCCAGCAGACAGCACCCACAGGCCCCCTTCCCTGTCCGCGGCTGACCTGTGGAGAGGCCTGGGCCTCTGCTACGCTCTTGGAGGCCAGGAGCGCCCATGAGGTCTCTACGACCTGCTAGCGTACCAACGCTTTTTTCAAGCCTACGCGCCAACCACAGGGCCCACCTGTGTGCTGCGTGTGGTTGTGCCAACCTCTTGCCCCACAGGGCCAGGGCAGTGCCCACGAGCCAGCTGCCTACCGATAGCTGGGCGAGGGTCCCTTGATGTACTTCTCCTCGGCTGTCTTGTAGTCCACGGCGTCCACTGCAGCAATGGCGCAGATGATGGCCTGCGAGGGACACAGTGAGCTGGCCGCACTGCTGCCCACATCCCAGCCAGGACCGGCCGAGTTCCCTGGGCCCCTACGGCAGCACTGCCCAGCTTCCATGGGCCACACTGGAGTATTTGGGGCTGATAGAACACCCGGGGGCAGGAAGGGAGGGCATGCAGGTAGAGCCCTGGGAGCCAGGTACGGCAGAGCCCAGCAGGGCAGGCTCACACCCTCAGGGATGGGCCCAGGGGCAGGGTGCCCACCTCGGGGACGGACACAGGGGTAGAGCGCTCACCTCAGGCAGAAGTACGTCGAGGATGAAGCGGACCCTGTCGCCGTTGGTCCGGGCCAGCGCCTCGCTGCCCGCCTCTTGGCACACGCCCTGCAGGTAGGCCACCACACAGTCCAGCTGGCCCTCGTCCTCCAGATAGGTCTCCATGCAGGTGGCGTGCTGGCCCGAGCTCATGAAGCTGCGCAGCCACCGCGACGGCCTCCGGCTCTTGAGTACGGCCCGCAGGTGGCTCTCGGCGCCCTTGGCCTTCACGATGTATTCCACCAGCTTCTGGTTGGCACGGTCACGGGCGGCCCGCGAGCGGTCGGGGAGCATCTTCCGGCAGAGTGGCCTCCGCCCGGACGGGCTCGTATCCACAGGCTCCTCAGCGCCTCCCTTGCTCAGCAGGGGAAACTTGGTCCCTAACGCATCCTGTCGGATGGACTTCCGCACGGGGTAACCTACAACACAGGCGCTGGTCATCAGGGGTTGGGGGTCCACACAGACTTCTGGGGCATCGTCCCCGAACCCACAGGCACCCAGGGCACGCACTTATATCTGCAGCGTAGTACTCCAGGAAGGAGCCAGCGAAGGAACCACAGCCTGCAGACAGAGAGGGGACAGAGGGGCACTGGGGCCAGCAGGTCACAGCCAGCCACTCCCCTGGGGCTCCCAGACGCCAGGCCAGCCCGGCACACTAGCCCCAGGAGGAGCTCCTGGTCCCTGGCTCCAGCCTGGCGCAGCCTCAGCTGTTGTCTCCCAGCAGGTGCAAGTGCCGGCCCTGCCGGCCCCTCTAGTCAAGGGCACCAAGTCCACGCCATTTTCTGCAGTCCCAGTGGCCGAGGTGGGAACTCAGGAACTCTCCATGGAAGGTAGGGGCTCCACCCCAAGGGCTTCAGCTTGGCCCATGCCCTCCAGCCCGGCCTCACCCTCTGCTCAGCCCCTGGCCCTGGAGCGAGGGCCCCTCACGCACCTAAGCGGACCCGGTAGTCGGTGATGAGGGAGACGCACCAGCCGATGGCCTGGTCGAAGTCCTCCTTGGCTTTGTTCTAGAGAATCCACAGTAGACATCAGGGGTGCCCGGGCACTGGGCCGGCAGCCCAAGCAGTGGCCAGGACAAACACCCCCATGGGACAGTGCCTCTCTCCTGGAGGCCAGTGGCCCAGGGGAGGCCCTCTCACAGCCACTGCCGGCCACTGAGAAGTGGCCCCTTGCATGCCCTGTGGGTCCTGAAGGTAACACCACCAGCGACTCCAGACTCGGGGCAGGTGGCACTTTGTACATGGATTGGCTTGGGTCAGCCCCTTGTTCCAGGGTACGATGAAGAGTTGTGGGGGGCCAGCTGTGCTCGGGGCACTGGGCGTGCACCTGGCCACACAGTCATAGCGACCCCAGTGGGCAGCCAGCAGAGGGACCATCCACATACCAGCAGCGCCTGCTTCTCCTTGCAGTCAAAGTGCTTCAGTCTTTTCAGTGACACCGTGATGCTGGGGGACAGAGGACAGGGACAGAGGACAGGGGACAGAGGACAGGGGACAGGAGAGCAGTCACACGGGCTCCAAGTGTCGGCTGCATGCCTCCCCCCCGCATCGGACAAGCCTGGCACTAGCTGTTCGCGGGAGCCGCCCAGCCCCAGCCGACAGACCGGAGCAGAGTGTCAAGCCACACAGTCCTGTCCCCCCAAGAGGCAGCCCAGAGACCCCAGGAACAGCAAGCATCTTGTGGGGGATACAGAGCCCGCTGTCACCAGTGGGTAATGCTCACGTGCCCTCTCAACCCCACAGCCACAGCCCTGGGGAGTGACAACCACCCAGAGGACGGGTCAGTTGGCTTGGCTGCAAGTCTCTCAGGTGAGCAGGGACCCCTGAGGACCGAGCTCTGCCGGGGACGGGACTGGGGCTGCCTCGGGGCCCTGCCACCCCAGGAAGGAGGGTGGCATTACCCTCGGCCTTTGGGGTTCATGTCTCCTTCGATGAAGAGCACGCTGGCTTTCCTGTCCCTCCGCCTGACGCTTTTCACCTGCCGGCAGGGGCGGGCCATCAGGGAGGAAGTGTCTGTCCTCACCACCTCCCTGCACCCAGTCCGCAGGCTGACCACCAGGAAACTGGCACGGCTGGCCCCGGCGTCACTCCACATGGGCTGGGAAGGATTGATGTCCACCACCCAAATCCCTCTTTTGGGCTGGGCAGTTTCACCCCGCACTCGGGCACAGGGGCGGGGGTTGCGGTGCAGCAGAGCGTAGGCCACAGGAACCCAACCCACACCAGCAGCCCTCACCCACAGGGAGGTCAGGGGCCCTCAGGTGCCTCTCCTGGCCCAGTGGCCATCCAGCCTGGCAGGGACCCAGGGGGCTGATGCGGCCAAGCTCCGGGCACACAGCTGCACCGGCACTGGGTGGGCGACTTGCCCACCCCAGGGACACCGTCGGTCACACACAGGAGGTGACCCTGACAACACCCTGGCCTGGGAGCTCCCCAACTGCATCACGAGCAAAGGCAGCGCGTGTCTCCAGCCCAGCACCCCCAGTGGTGGCAAGGTAGTAAGCACAGCTCCCTGGGGCAGCCCACCCAGCCCGGCCACCACGGGACCACCCCCTGGGAGCAGGCAGGGTGGGGGCGGCCACTCTTACCACCGCCGGCCAGAATGGGTATTTCTGGTATTTAAGCCAGACCAACATTCCCACTTCAAAGGAGCTTGGTTCTAGAATTTAAACAAAACAAAACAAAAAAACCAAACACAAAGAATAGGTAAGCAAGGCACCCAGCGAGCTGCACGAGACGATCCCTGGTGGCAGCGTGGACCAACACAGGTGGAAATCTCTCCACAGACGGGGAGTCTCGGAAGGGAGAGTCGTGACCCAGGCCAGCAGCCAGGCCACGCAGCCGAAGGACAATGGCTCGGTACTGGCGCATCCCACCTGAAGCATCCACTCGTCTTCCTGCAAGCCACTTCCGACCCAGCCCCTGCTGGGGCAGCCAGCCAGGCAGGGGCGAGGCCCCAGGCCCACAGCCCCGCGTGGGAGCCCCACACAGAGCTCCCAGCACCTGCTGCCTGGCCCAGCTTTGGCCACTGTGCAGCCACCAGGCAAGAGTAATCTGCCCCTCTCTGTTACTATGCCTTGCAGACAAACAGACAAATCCTTTCCGAAAAATTGATTAAAACTAAAACAAAAGCCAGCAGTGAGGTTTGGCGTTGGTCTGCGGCCACAGACATCCCATCCTGCGACAGGGGCTGCGACAAGCCATCCTGCAGAGGAGCGGGGCGCTGGCTGCTGCCACCATGCACCCTCATGCTGCAAGAAGCCACTGGGATACACAAGTCACTCATGACCACTACACAACAATGACAGGATGTGCCAAAAGATCCCAGAGCAAGAATTTTCATAATTTAGATTAAAAACAAAAATCAACCACCAAGGGCGACATAAAAGGCTCTAACAGCAGGGAGAATTCTGGCCGACTCCAAGGTCGCCCCCATCACCAGTGTCACAGTCACATGGTAGAGAAGCTCACAGCCCACCAACAGGGGTTGGCAGGAGGGTCCCAAGGACAATGTGGGCAGGGATAGGGCCCGCGGGGACAAGCCAGGCATCCAGCAAGCCCCACAGGGACAGAAGGCGCCGGGCATTCACGGGCAGCACAGAGGCCCTGGCCAGACAGATTGGACACACATTACCAACGGGGCCCACGGTGCCCAGTGAGGGGCACGGGAAGGGCAGGGATACTGCTCTCTGGATTGGTGAGCAAGACGCTGTGTCAGCCCAGCCACCCCACGCAGGGATGAGGCAACAGCGTGGAAAAGGAACAGGCTGAGCTCCAGGGGAACAACCCCAATCACCACGGCTCAAATAGCGCTCACGCAGCCCACGTGGAGAACTCACGTAGCCCATGTGGAGGGCGGCACACATGCAGGTGAGCCACTCCCGGGGCGGGCCGAGCCCCCAGGCTCCCGTGGGCCATCCTGTGTCTAGTTCTCCTGTGCCAGACGCCACTTGAAACACAAAAGGCCTGACCAGGGCGAGTGGGAGACGGAGCCCTCCCTGGGCGCTGCAACTTTGGGTCCTGGGTCCCTTCAGACATCCATGGAGGCCGGATGCAGCCTGGCCCGAGACTGGCAACAAAGCCCACCTGCTCCCGCAGCTTCCTCCGGGAGCTTCTGCACGGGCCGGGCCAGGCAGCCTCCCGGCCTTGTACCACTGCCTCTGGCCCGCCTCCCCTGGCCGGGTGCATGGGCCCAGCCCCACCTCCTCACCATGAAACAGGAGAATTCTGGGCGGCTCCTCTTCCTCGTCCTCATCTTCATCCTCCATGATGGAGATGGAGCCAACGGGATTAAACTCCACAGACTCTTCCGAGGGTGGAGGGTCTATGACGGGGGGCAGGGGGAGGAGAGCAGGCGGTCACCACCACGGCTGAGCAACCCATGGTCCCTGCCCGACGCCTGCAGGTATGGGACCACCTGCAGGGATGAGCAGTGGAGCCAGGCAGCCTTGCACACTGCCAGAGCCGAGCAGCGTAACTGCCCAGCACAGCTTGGGAGCAGCAGGAACATGAGCTAGAGAATGGGCAGGTGGGAGGCTGCAGGGCTCCCGGACGGGGCTCCTTTGTCCAACCAGGGCTGTGCAGTCCACACAACCATCCGCCACCCCAGGAGCCGGATCCACACGGCCAGCTCAGAGCAGCTGCAGGGGGGCCGGCGGGCGGCTGTCCTAACCCCTGACTGGGCTTCAAAGCAGATGAGGCCCCAGGGTCAGTGTGGGAACGACTATGGTTGCGGCGGCAAACCCCCGGGGCTCCACCCACACACAAATCCTCACAAAGCCAGGGGCTCCCGCCACTCAGCATCACTCAGAGCCTTGCCCAGGCCAGGGGGTGTCGGGTGCTTCCCAAAGGTAATGAAAGTATTAGCCCTTGGGCGGGCAGAGCGGACAATCCCACCGGCTCCCTGCTCCTACAAAACACCGACGTGAACATCCGAGAGCCGCTGCCTGCTACCTGGTGAGCAGGGCAAGCAGGACAAGGCAACCTTGGTGCACCAAGACCCAGCACTCGCCTCCCCACCACTGAGCACCAAGCCCCCGGAACCCCTACCTTCCTCCGGCCGCTCGTTGGCCCCGACATGAGGAGTGCTGGTCATGTCTGTGGATGCGCTGGGCTGGGGCAGGCTGTCCTGCAGTACAGCCAATCTCTGGGGCGGCCGTGCCCGGCCATGCCGCGTGCTGTGTAGACACAGCCTCTTGGTCCGGGGCTCATCTGCCCCTGGACGCTCCAGAGCTGGGAGTGTCGTAAGGCTGCCTGATGGGAGGCCCGGGTCGTGGCCCTCGGCCTTGGCACATGGATCCTCCTCCTTCACCAGGCAGGGCGGGGCCGGAGCTGCCCAACTGCCCTCAAAGGATGAGGGCACCTTGTGGCATGTGCCGGACTTGGGCACTGAATTCCTGCCTGTCCTGGTGGCCATGGCCTGGTTTCCAAAGGAAGGGTTGTTTTTGGAGGAGTCGCCGGCAGGCAGCACCCTAGGGACCTCATGCTGCCTGGGGTCCACTTGGCACTCGGGGTCCTCTTCGGGTCCAGGTTGCTCTTCTTGGATACGCTGTCTCCTCCTGCTGCCCAGGCCGGAGCTGCCTGGCACGGGTCCCTGGAGCCGGGAGCAGGGGTCGGCCTCGCCTTGGCTCAAGCACGAGTTCCCATCCAGCACGTCCAAAGCCACGCGGAGTGACCGCCTGTAGGTCAGCTCTTCCAGGGCAGCCGTGGGAGGGTCGCTCTGGGAGGCTGCAGGGACAGGGCACGCGGTCCGTCATGCAGGGACTCTGGACCTTAAAGAAGCACACGCGGGGTGGTACGTCCGCCCCCACCACAAGATCACAGCCCCCCAAAGAACTCCTAGTGATCACAACCCAACTGGCTGAAAAGTCACCAAACAATACCGTGGGCGAAATGTATTCACGTGTTTTGCAAATCCTCTCCCAGCCGGGGCACTTCAGATTCAATCAGGGTCAGTAAAACCCAGCACCCGTGACATGAAAGCCTGCGCGGGGGCCTGCACTGGGGTGGGGGCCAGGCCGAGGCCCAGGCATGAGGGGCACCCCCACTTCGTGGCAAGGGCATTTCAAAGCCGGCCCCGCGCGCCATGGTCCTCTCCGCTGCGGCCCAGCCCCCCCTCCGCCACAGTTTTATTTATTCATTCCGACATACAGACACGGCGCTATTTATTTGAACAAGAACGATGGAGGCAATATCGCACTCAGCGGGCATAATACCTCCATCAAAACAGTGTTTTCCCCTCTGTTTAATATTAAAGACACCCACAGGTAACCAGCCCCCAACGCGGTCTGCACCCACAATGAGGACACCTTGAGGGGGCCGGGCGACAGGTCTCTCTGCCTGGAACAATGGGAGAGCCGATCGCACCCTTGGGATGCCATCCCAGGGCCCCCTAGGCAGGCCCCTGGGGAGCACAACTCCCCACAAATGGAATCGACACTCCACCAGAAAGGACAACACAAATTCCGTGTGTGTGAGAGCACGTGTGACCATCCCGGCCATGTTTAGTGTGTGTGTGTGTGTGTGACCGTCCTGACTCAGCCGTGTGTGTGTGTGTGTGAGACCGTCCTGACTCAGTCGTGTGTGTGTGTGTGACCACCTTGACTCAACCATGTGTATGTGTGTGTGCACGCGCGTGTGACTGTCCTGGCTGAGCCATGCTTGGTTGTGTGTGCGTGTGTGTGTGTGAGAATGCCCTGACTAAGCCATGTTGCCATGTGTGTGTGTGTGTGCGCGCATGAGCATGCGTGTGCAGCCCTGGCTTGGCTGGCTTCACACAACATTCTGCCCAGCTGTGACACACAGCGGCAGGGTCCTGAGCCGAACGCCCACGAGGGGAGGCACGCAGTCCCCCTGCTGTCCCCAGGGGCCCCGGGGTCCCCCTGGGCCCGGCTCTGGAATTCCAAGCACACAACGGGCGGTTCTTCTAACCCTAGGCCCACACAGGAAGAGCTGCGTGGCCATAGGACATCATGGACAGTACAGAGGGAAGGAGATGAGCGGCCCTTCCGTCCCTCCCCCACCTTGTGGGAGTACGACCCTGAGCCCCCACCCCACCCTGCTCCCCATCACTGACCACACGGGAGGCATCCAGAGCGGCACCGCTTCAAGGGCGGACACACAGCTTTAAGCAGGCAGGTGCGTTGCCCCACGCCACACCATGGGGAGATGCGGGTGCACCTGGGGTCCTACCTCCTCTTGGGGGGGGCTCCTCGGAACCTGGGGGCCTCTTACCCAGCAGGGACGCGATTTCTTCGATCCGTGACTTCTGCAGGATTTCCACCTCCGTGCTCCTCACGGTGACCCTGCAAACACAGATGTTTGTTGCTCGCTGCCTGCCGCCCGCAGCCCGCTGCAGGCCAGTGCCGCCAAGGCACTGTCAAAGGTGCTTTTCTCCACATGACAGAAGAATTCGGTCCGTTCTCCTCCTCAGCCTGCCACTGAGCCCCCACGTCCCGGCTGGCCAAGCAGGAATGCCCATGCCGGAGGTGAGAGGCGGTCAGGACTCTGGGGAAAGGACCTTTCTGGTTTTATTTCTTCCTTTTAAGACTGGGAAGGCTGGCTGGATTTAAGAGTCAAAATGAATTCCAATTTTGACTTTTAGGAAGCAAATCCTACTTTCCACTGCACAAATAACTCCTCTGTTAGATTCCCAAAGAAGATGATAATGTCGTTAAAAGCTGTTTATGGCTCAGCAGGTATATTGTGGTCTAAAAGCATGGTACTTTCCTTTTCAATTACCTCCCTGTTGAACGCGGGGAGAGGGCAGGGGGTTGGGGGGGGCGCCTGGAGTAGGGGAGCCCGTTAGCCAGCCGTTTCCAGCCTGAGCAGCGAGGGCAGGAGTGAGCTGCAGCGTGGTGAGTGGCAGGTGTCACGGCCGGATGGGCCTGTCTCACGGGTGTGTGCACATCCCCCCAGGGCCAGCAGGAGATGGCCTCCCACTCCGGACCCCAAAAGGCAGCCAACCTCAGAGCAACGCATGCTCGCTCAGTCCTGTCCATGGGAATCAGACACCCCGGCAGGGCTTTCCGCTGCCCAAAGGGATCCCCAAAACCATATCAGCTGCGGGCCTTGGCTGGTCATCACGAGAACGGCTGATAGCCCGTAACAACTGCCCTACTGGCCTCGCTTTGGTAGAACAAAGATCAGGCATCCCATACAGGAAAATAAGCAAACAAAAACCACCACACTTAACTTTTCCTCCAGGGAGAGGATCTGCACGTCCAGAAAGAATTCCTTTTTTCTCTTATTTTTTGTTGCCCTCTCAGTTTGGGCCAAAACCTATATTAAAAACAGAAACAGTAAGGACGGTGGAACAGAAATGACCTGACGACGCAGATACCAGCAAGCGAGCCCGTTGGCTGACAGGTGCAGGATCATGGGGAACTGAGACATGGGCCCACGGCTGTGACCGATTGCCCACCCGCCCGCCCGCCTGCCTGCCCGGGGCTACAGTCAGCCGGCGTCCACACCGCCTCTGCCACCGCCAGTCCCGGCCATCGCTGATAGAGACTTTACTTGTCAGCCCCCAGTCACTCCTAATTCGTACAATTACACAAGACGGCGCTGTCACCTTGGCCGGCCACAGCCGCTGCTCCCATTTGCAAAGGACGAATTTGGCATCCATCATCTTGTCGCACACATGTGACTGGCGCAGGCGGCACGAGAGAGAGAGAGAGAGAGAGAGAGAGAGAGAGGAGTGCCCTGCAACACAGCAGGCACGCGCTTCAGGAAACTGCTGGCTGCCTCTTCCTTCCTGGCAGCCGACACCCACTGGGGGCTGCAAGCAAAAATTGTCCCTAGTGGGGGGAGGAAGGCCCCCACCCACCTGTGCGCACCCCAGATAGGCAGGCCATTGGTGGCCTGGGCACCCAGACCGGCGCTGCCCGCGGCCTTGTTCTGTCCAGATGCTTTCTAAAAAGGCTAGCAATTCAATCATGCTTGGTGGGAGGGCCCGGCACCTGGCATCCGCTTGCCCCTATCCGGGGTGAAGCACTGAGTTGGGGGCACAGCAGACACCCTAGCACAGGAGGAAAGTGGCCAATCCCCTCTCTCTCTCTCTCTCTCTCTCTCTCTCTCTCTTTCTCCCCCTCCCTCCTGGGGCTCCCATGGCCCTGGAAGGACAGAGACAGCTGCAGAGAGCCCATTGCATGCACGCCTGCTGAAGGTAATAGGAGGTGCCAAGGGGAAGGGGAGGCTCCAAGCCGGACACAGGTGAGGAACTCAGGTAGCCCAGCGGGGGATGGGACCTGCGCCCGTAGCCAGGGAAGATGTATGTCCGATGGCGGGGGTCCCTCCGCTCCACCCCGAGAGGGGAAGCAGAGGAGGAACGGATGGGGGAGGGGGGCTCCAGCAGGACTGGAGGTTCAGGAAGCGGGGTCGCTGCTTCTCGGCCTTGCGGTGGGAGAGGAAGATCCGTCCGGGCCAAAGGGACGAGGGGAGCGCGCCCGGGGCCGCCCCTTACCCCTCGCCCGGTCCGCCAGACCCCACCGGGGGGCCACCGGGGACCCACCGCCCGGCACGGCGGCGCTGCGGCCTCCCCTGGGAACCCGGGAGGCCGAGCCCAGGCCGAGGAGGAGGCCGCAGAGGGTGCAGAGGGCCCGCCCGCCAACCGCCGCCCACGGCCCCGCGCTCACCGCCTCCTCCTCCTCCTCCTCCTCCGCCTCCGCTGCCGCCGTCGCCGCCGCCGCTCCCCGCGGGGCCGGGGGCGGGGCCTGCCTCGCGGCGGCACCAAACCCCGCCCCTCGCCGGCCCGGCCCAATGGGGCGCGCGCTCCAACCGCTCGCCGGCCCTGCCCCCTGCTAGGCCGGACCAATGGGGGCGTGCGCGCCGAGCCCCGCCCCCCCGCTTCCCGCGAGTCCCCGACGCGCGTGCGCGCTCGGCCTTCCGCGGGAACACGCAGCCTCCTCCGCCCGTCTGGGCAGCCCATCTGGGCCGCTCTCCTGCCCGAACAGCTGGACGCCCGGCTTACCGGGACACCTGGACACCGGCCTGCGCCTGCAGACCCCGGACGCCAGTCTTACCCGTCCGGGGCTGGTGGAGAGGGGAAAAGTCAGACGGACAACTTCTGAGAGAACCTTCCAGAACCTTCTATTCCCTCAGAAGGTCCCCGACGCCCCTAAAAAAGGCTCAGAATCATGACCAGGACTTTTGGATTTGACAGATAACTCGCTTAGGTGTCACCTGGCCCACAGTATACTGCTGGACGCTTTGGGGGGAACCCCCCTCGGGGACACCTTAGGGCTGCCTGCTCCTGCCCAGAACACCGCATTTGGGCCTTGCCTTGCCCCCCACACATCACAGGAGGGGCACCAGCGGACGCCCCACATTCCGCACCCCCAGAGGTTGCAGGGTCTCCTGAGGTAGCCCCCAGGCCACACTGCAGTGATCACCCAGTGCCTGGCTGGAGGAGCCGCCGATGGGGGTCCACCCGATGTCCCTCGCGTACAGGGACATTGAACCCAGGGCCCTGGACAGCAGACCCCCGTGGCCCGCCATGCCTGCCTGCCCACCCACTACCCAGCCATTTTGCAGTGGAAATGCATTCACCCAATTCTGCCAGCTCGCTAAGGTGCCTGCCAGACTGTGTGTGTAGGTTTTAATTTTTGATTTAGCGCATGGTTCAGTAACACACTTAATACATTTTTCACCCATCGTCAAATTAGCGGAGATGAAGAGACACAAGGACTTTCGGTTCATGCATGGTGGTGTCAGACAGGCGAGGGAATTGGTACCTTTCTAGCAAACAACGTGGGGCTGTCAGGTACCTGGGACAAACTCAGACCCTTGCCCCCTGCAGTTTCTGTCCTACAGAAAGTCATCCTGAGGATACAGGACTGACTGTCATGTGCCTGTCTGTTGTGAAACTTCAGGCCACCCGAGATGGGAGTTCTTACTCACCGGGTGTTAGTATTTTTGTTTAAAAATTTTATTATTATTTTTAAAAATTTTATTATTTTTATTGGAACTGGAGATTACAGAGAGAAGGTGTCACAAACAGATCTCCCGTCCGCTGGTTCACTCCCCAAGCAGCCGCAGCCGGCTGGAGCTGAGCCGATCTGAAGCCAGGAGCCTTTTCCGGGTGTCCCATGTGGGTGCAGGGTCCCAAGGCTTTGGGCCGTCCTCTGCTGATTTTCCAGGCCACAAGCAAGAAGCCAGATGGGAAGTGGGGCCACTGGGACACGAACCCATATGGAATGTCACACCTGGAGGTGGAAGATTAGCCAAGGTGCCAAGAACCCCACACAAATAAATTTTTTTTTAATTTATGGGAAAGGCAGAGGGAGCACTATGGGCTCCCCATATGCCTACTGGTGACAGGCCGGCATGCACAGAAAACAAAACAAAATAAAAAAACACCAGCTCTCAGGGAACTCAAGAGCCTAATGGAGAAGACACTTCATAGGAACTGCCATTTAGGGGGCTGGGGTCGTGACCTAACAGAGTGAGCCGCCTGTCTGCAGTGCCAGCATCCTCTCTGGGCACCGATTGGTGGAGCCTGGCATCCTGGAGATCTGCAGCAGCTCAAACGTGTCCCCTCAAACTCATGTGCTGGGCTCTGTGTCTCCAGGGCTTTCAGCTTCCGTGTGCCACTTGGCCGCTGAAGGCACCACAGGGCCTTTGTGCCTCAGCAGCCGGTGGATCCCCTCACGGCCTGAGGGTGTGTCTTCCGTGCAGGCACCAGCAGCCAAGGTGGTCTAATCAGGCAGTAGACAGGAAATCCAACATCGCAGTGATGGAGGGAGGGTGATGCTGACACAGAAAGTGTGGGCCTCCACTCTGGTGCCCCGCTACCAGCATCAAGCGCATGCCAGTGGGTGCCGTGGCCTGACCCAGGGAGCCCCCCAGACCTGCTGCCCAGCCTGTCCCCTGCCTGGCTCTCACGCATCCCCAGCTTTCTCCTCAATCCACTGTCTACAAGCAGGGTCCCGTTCCGAGTTCCCCCGGCCGACATACATTTTGAGGGTGCACTCTGTAACCCCAGGTCAGTGTCCCTGAGCTGCAAGGATGGTTTGAGTATAGTGGCACCTCACATGCCGCCCTCCTATGCTGCACCATTTGCGCCACTTGTCCTTCCCCAGGTACTGGCCTGTGGTGAGTGACTATCTTTTTTTTTGTAATGGAAAAGAGGGGAAATTTTTGAATTTGACCAGCTGGCATCAGAATTCATTTTAGAGACACAACTGGGCTTGTTTAGGAAAATACCTTAATTAGTCCTAGGGGGTGGTGAGGGAGGCCCCCAGGACATGACATGAAAGGGGCCCACAAAGCCAGCGCTAAACTCCTCGGCAGGGGAACATAGCTGTGCTCTGAGGCAGCCGGGATGAAGGCAGAGAGACAAAGACACAACAGATGGGGTGCAGGGGCGACCTGCAACCTCGCATGCGGGGGTCCCTTGGCTACGACGACGGCGCACGGGCAGACCGTCTCCTCCCCGCCCAGGGATGAGGGAGGGACAGAACCCCACACCCCTGCTCGCTGGGGTCTGTGCGCCCCGCGCGCGCGTGCACGCACACACACACACACACACACACACTCACACACGCGTGTACTCCCCATCTGGAATCTAGCAAGAAGGCCACGGTCCCCCCTAAGTGGGCAAGCTTGTCCTGCAGAGCTCCAAGTTTTCCCGGGGCAGAGCAGGGTGTCGGCGGAGAGAAGGGGAAGAGCCCATTGGAGCCGGCAGCCCCTCGCGACTGCACCGGCTGGGCCCAGCGCTTCCTCCCTCCACCTCTACGATCAGGTTGTGGCAGCGCTTCCCGCTCCTTCTAGTCCCAGACCAGGACCTGCTAGTTGAAACTTGCCCTGGGAGAGCGCAGGCCTGGAAGGTGCCAGCCCCACATCCCTCCCCGCTCCAAACACACACCCCGCTGGAGCCCTGGCAGGGTCCTGGCCAGCAAGGCCTGGGGCTCCTTGGCTTGTGGGCGTGTCCCTCCACTGTGTCCTGGCATGGTGCCCCCACACCCAGGGCACTGTCAGGACCCCCGTCTTTGGATTCAGGGCCCACCCTGAAACTAGTCACACCCACAGGACCTGGGTCTGGCCAGAACTGCAACGTGTCATTTTGTCCTATGAACCTTACTGTCGGCTTACAGGGGCATAACAAATACAGCTCTTATCAATTATTAAGTTGTTATTATTCCTATTATTATTCTTTCAGATCCCAGGCAGCGGAATACCTGGGAAAGCTGTGCTGGGTTGGGGTTGGATTCAGGAGCCCGAGCTTGAACTCCCCGACTGCAGCTGGCTCACCTACTTCGCCAAGGGTCTCAGGGAGCAGGGGCCACGCACCGGTGTGGCAGGCGGATGTGTTGGCCACACGCACGTGGTCGAAGAAATCATCTGTGTGACATATACAAAATCACAAATGATGATTTTAGGATAATGCTACGCACACAAGAATTTAGTCTAAGTGTATGCCAACCTCTGTGTTCTATTTTCTTGTCAAGATTTATTTATTTTTATTGGAAAGGCAGATAACCAGAGAGAAGGAGAGACAGAAAGATCTTGCATCCTCTGGCTCACACTCCAAGTGGCTACAATGGCCAGAGCTGAGCTGATCCGAAGCCAGGACCCAGAAGCCTCTTCCAGGTCTCCCACGCGGGTGCAGGGTCCCGAGGCTTTGGGCGTCCTCCACTCCTTTCCCAGGCCATAGGCATGGACAGCCGGGACATGAACCAATGCCCATATGGGATCCCAGTGCATACCAGGTGAGCATTTAGCAGCTAGGCTACTGCACCAGGGCCAACCCGTTTTCTAAAGGAAGCGTGTTCCGGTAGCTGAGCATCCTATATTTGTATTTGCTATATCTGGCGTGGACAGTTTTTATCCAGCGAGGCCTTGCCTGGTGTTGCATCAGTATTTAATGTTAGGATGAACTCTTCAAGAACTGTAGGGGGCCCAGCACAATAATAGCCTAGTGGCTAAAGCCCTGCAGTCACCGAGACCCCATGTGGGTGCTGGTTCTGATCACGGCAGCCCTGGTTCCAATCCAGCTCCGTGCCTGTGGCCTGGGAAAACAATCGAGGACGGCCCAAAGCCTTGGGACCCTGCACCTGCTTGGGAGACCTGGAAGAGGTCCCTGGGTCCTGGCTTCAGATCAGCGTAGCTCTGGCCGTTGTGGTCATGTGGGGAGTGAACCAGCGGGTGGAAGATCTTTCTCTCTGTCTCCTTCTCTCTGGATATCTGCCTTTCTAAGAAAAAAATAAATCAATCTTGAAAAAAAAAAAAAAGAACTTCCATAGGCACCAGTTGGAGTGTAATCTTGAAACATACTTTCAGCTTTGTGTGTGTCAGAAAGAATATTGTTTATAAGATACATCTTTATTCATATCTAAAGTATTTAATACTTCAGGAATTTCTCCTTTTTTAAGATTGATCTAATTTTTAATGGAAAGTCAGATCTACAGAGAGGAGGTGAGACAGAAAGAGGAAGATCTTCCATCTGCTGGTTCACTTCCTAAGCGGCCACATCTGCCGGAGCTGAGCCAATCTGAAGCCAGGAGCCAGGAGCTTCTTCTGGGTCTCCCACGTGGGTGCAGGGTCCCAAGGCTCTGGGCCATCCTCCACTGCTTTCCCAGGGCACAGGCAGGGAGCTGGATGGGAAGTGGAGCAGCTGGGATACAAACCGGTGCCCATATGGGATCCCAGTGCATGCAAGGAGAGGATTTAGCCACTAGGCTATTGTGCCAGAACCCATGTATTTCTCTTGTTTTCCCTGATATTGTTTATAAAGCCATTGAGATACAGGTTGGTACTTAAAGTATACAGTTTACAAGGCTGGCACGGTGGTGTAGGATGTTAAGCTGCCACTAGCATCCTATATGGGCGCCAGTATACATTCTGGCTGCTCCACCTCCGACAGCTGGAAAAACAGCAGGGTCCCAGGAGGAACTCCTGGCTCCTGGCTCTGCCTGACCTGAGCCTGGCTTTACAGCCATGTGGGGAGTCAACCAGCAAATGGAATACAGCTCGTCTGTCTTTCCAATAAAGGAGTAAATCGTAAAAATAAACAAACAAAAAAAAACATAACTTGGGCTTACAGCTCACAAGGTTGTACGGCCATCATTACAGTGAACGGAGAACACCGTCCTGCCCCTGGCCTCCTTGCTGCGGCTGCCTGGGAACGTCCTGCCTGTTTCAGAGCCCCCACTGTCGGTGGCTAAGGAGCCTCCTCCAAACACCGCAGTAGGCTGACTAAAGCCCCCCAAAGATACCCACCCCTCAGTCCCTGACACCCTGACATTACTTTAAGGGAAAGAACAAGGAATGTCCACGCAGGGTCACGTTAAAGTGCACCATCTGGGCGTTACCTTGCGCCCTGTGGGTGAGCCCTGTCACTCCGGTGTCCTGGTGAGATGAATGCAGAGAGCGAGCTGTGCGATGTGGCCACACACCCAGGGTGCCTGGGGTCCCCAAAGCCAGCAGTTGCCTTTCCCGTCCTCGGCCTCTCTGCCGGCTACAGCAGCTGTCGGGCGGGTTGAGTCCTGGAAGCGTCTAACCCCCAACACCCCAGGATGTGGCTGTATTCTGAGATTATTGGGTTATTATATTCAAATGAGGTGCCCCAGGACTGCAGTCCATTTCCTGAGAGGGTACGGAGTTGGGACAGGGGGGGCTGCACCCCAGCACCACTGTGAGTTCCTGGAGGAACCCGTCCAGCCGGGCCCCAGGCCCCTGAGTGCTGATCTCCCTGGTCCATGGTATGTCAGGATTGCATGGCGGCGCAGGCAAGCAAAGGCAGCAGCCCTAGGCGGTTTTTCCCAGAGATTCTTACCTGCTCTTGGGGATTACAGCAGGTGGTCGCTGTGGGGTGACCCCTGGGGTGTGTCCTCTGTCTCCCTCCAGCAGGGCTGCACAGCAGCCCTCCAAAGTGTTTTCCGCCAGCAGCGGAGCCAGGAGCCGCACTGCCTTCTTCCATGCTTTGCTGCACCCCAACATAGGCTTGGGGAGAGAAGGGATGGGCGGGGCCAGAGGGTCTAGGTCACAGGGACCCTGGAGCGCTGCCAGGTCGGGTGGAGGGAGCCGAGGGGTGGTGGGGGGAAGGATACGGCAGCAAACTCTACCTCCAGCACCTGTCGGCGGGCTGGACCGCTCCGGGGCGCTCCTGGCAGGAACGTGCCTGTCGCTGCCTGGCGGCCAAGTGCGGGTCCCATCTGTTTTGCCAAGAGTCCGACCCTTTGAATCAACTGCGCTTTGTGCGTCTGGGGCATCCTCAGGGGCGCCGGGCAAGGGCTCTGACAGCTGAGAAAGGGAGAACTAGGCTCCTCCGCTGCTGTCACAGCCCTGGGAGAGACGCGGAGTCACCCACGCGGCCAACCCGCCCCGGCTGACCGCCCGCCCGCCCGCCGTGCGCCCTCCAAAGTCCGCGCGGTTAGAAAGACCCCGCGGCGCTAGAGCATCGCCACCACCCCGGGACTCTGCCCGCCGGAGCAGGGTGGTCCAGGTCAGAGAGTGACCCCGGGTCTGGGGCCCGGCTGGCGTGGGGGGTCCCCTGGATCCCACCGCGTCCTCCTCGCTCCGCCGCAGTCCCCAAACCGGTGAACGGTGGGTGACAGAACGAGGACGCCCGAGCTGGAGGGTCAAGGATTAGGCCCTGCCGAGTTTTCATCCTGTCTGCATTTGATTTCTTAGAGAAGTCTTTCATTCTGTCTATTAGGCGTTTGGGGCGGACGGCGGTGTGGCATCTGCATTTCAAAAGGCCCCGCTAGAGAATTTGTTTTCTTCCGTTTTTTCTGGGTCCTTGTTCTTGGCTCAGATTCGGGTAATCCACAGCCGGCTCTCTATTTGTTTTTCTTCAAGGTCTCTTATCGGAGAGCCTCCGTGTGGTTCCCAGGCAGGAACTTCTTCTTTGCCCATCTCTTAAACATGCCCGGATGCTGCAGTCCCTTCCCAGTCCCGACCCCAAGGCTCTGAGCCACCGCTGTACCTTACACCCCCAAATCCCCACATGCTTTGGTTCCCCTCAAGAGACAATGAGTCTTTGGCCTGGTTCGTGAGTTTATTCACTCACTCCCCACAGGTCCGCAGTCTGGATCCCCATGCAGGGTGGCAGGGGTGCCCAAGGAATTTGGCATCAGCCAAAACTTTGCCCACGCCATTTTAGCAGGGAACTGGGCAGGAAGTGGAGCAGCCAGGACTTGAACCAGTACCCATAAGGGGTGCTGTTGTCCCAGGCAGCAGCCGCTTGGCCCGGGACGCCTCAACGCCAGCCCCTTCCCTTTGTCTGGGGCCGGCAGTGGGGCAGAGTGGAGCAGCTCTGCCACAGTGCAGGGTGTGCCCCTGCAAAGGGGATTTGGGGAGAAGCCTGTCTTCACATCTAATTCTCTGGTTTGGTAGACCCCAGAAATGTTTCTGGCAATGAAACAATGAAAACCCTATTGTCTTCAGCAATGCTGTAAAGACTATAGACACACACCGACCCCCATCCCGCCTCCACCGACATGCCCTTGTCGCCTGGAGTGTGTGTGATGCCCGTTAGGGTCTATGATCAGTGGACTTTGGGCACCTTGGGTTTGAGATGTCACCCTGAACATCCTCCCTGCCCCTGGCCCCTGGCACTTCCTCGTTCCGTGGCGTAATAAAGGTCACACTTGCCCTCTCTACCACGTGACAAACGTGGCTCGTCGTGGCATGAGGTGTATTCACACCTGTCACCACCTGCCACTTCCAGAACTTTCTCTTGGCTCCCTGGCCCCTTCCCCAGCCATGGGGTGCTCCTTAGAATGTAAAATGACATGTCCTCACCTGGACAGACCGTTAAGTCCCCTCCTGGCCCCAGTAAGGAGATGAAAACCAGCAGGCAGACATCCTCTTGGTGGACCCCTGTTTGCTGCTGCCCAGGCCCGGGCAGACCAGAGCAGGCTGGGAAGGCCTAGCCCTCTCCCAGGGCCACGGGCTTACTGGGACATACTGGCCATGCATTACATCTTCCTTCCTATCCATCCATCTAGAAGGTGTTGTTGCATTTGAAATCAATTGCTAAGAAGCTAAAGGAAGATGGGGGTGGCAAAAGTCGAGGACACCGGTGTGCACCCGGCAGGCAGAACGGGTCAGGCGCGGGGGCACACCTCTCCTGGCCGCCTGTGATGCGTGCCCGGCACATCCTGTCGCTAGCTAGCGACGCTGCGTCCTCATTAGGGAGCGGACACATCAAAAGTGCTTCTTCTGCTCAGCTGCCCCAGCCTCCTGCAAGTCTCCACTTACAAGCAAGCAGGCCCCTTTTGATACAATATAGCTGTAAATGTTTTTGGTAAACACTCTCTCTCCTTTTTAAAAATTCCTCTGTTGTAAGACACGCTTTCCACAGCCGCACACATCATCAGAATAGAGGGAAGTAAGGGAAATGGCAGGGGGAAAAAAGACAATAAAAAAATACTGTATTTTTTTTCTCCCCCCAGCATCATGCACAGTTGTCCTAGCTCAGCTTTGCTGCCACACCACCACCCGGGACCCCTCCATACAGTCCCCTTGCTCCTGGCCCTCGGGTGGAGGAATGCGGGGTCTGGGATAAGGGTGGCTTGCTGGTGCTAGACGGCCCAGGGCTGCACTAATTCAGGGCAGGTGCCTCTCTATGCAGCAGGACACAGCGTGAACAGCAAGCGAGCTGTGGGGGAGTCAGGCTGGGGCAATGTTATCACCAGGGCATGTCTGTGCCCTGGTGTGGCCCGACTGGGGCGTGGGGCTGCTCTGCTGTGGACCGAGCTGTGTGTGGCCCTTATCTAGTGTGTGGTTACCCTGCTATCTCATCGCTTCCCTGTATACTATCTCCCCTGGCTGCTGTGTGGTCATTCAGGGCGCAGCCGCCTGGCATCCGTGAGCTCTGGAGTCTGTCTCTCCGGCCTCAGTTGCTCCAGTCTTCAGCTACCCCCGTGAGCTGGCCAGTGTTCGCTTACTTTCACTACTCCGCCAGCTGGTATCAAGCTGCCATAATCTCTAGGGAACCCCAATATCCAGTTGCCTTGATACCTGTTGCTCTAGTCACAGGGTTGGCTCTGGGCAGGCCGAGCAAGGCACGGTTTTTAATATTAATACGTTTCTATTGTCTGATGATTATTTTGAAATTGTTTTTTTTTTTTTTTCAAGATGCATTTAAACATGAGGGTGTCCTTGAGAAAGCAGTTTTCTCTTGAGGCCCCTGGGGCTGTGGCGTGGGCACAGGCAGGCAGAGTCTCCTGTAACATCATCTCTAGAGGGTTTGAATACCCCAGCAGGGAAAGATTAAGGGGTATTTAGGCAGCAGAGCCAGGGCGAGAAGACAGCCCCAGCCGAGCGGCCACTGCTGTTTGCCTGGGTTCCTTCCCCGGACATGCTAGGACATTCACCTCCCTTGCACTGGGACGAGTCACACGGGCCACGGTCCTGCCACGAGCGACGGCTCCTGGGTGGGGAGTGTGGGGCGCTGCTGGGGGGACCCAGCTCTTCTGGGTCTAGCAGAACTTCCTGCAGGTTGTTCTTGAGGGCAGCAGGGCAGGGAGGCCCCAGTCCCTGGGCCCCTGCCACGTGCGTGGGAGACTCACATGCAATCCTGAGCTCCTGGCGTGGGTCTAGCCCGGCCCTGCTGGCTGTCACCAACATCTGGGGAAATGAATGAATAGAAGGACAATCTGTCTTTCTTTCTGTTGCCCTGCCTTTCAAGTACATGAAAATAAATAAATAAACCTGGGAAAAAAGTAACAAAAACAAAAACAACTTTGCTTTGTGGAGAGCCCATGCTCGGATGGGGATGCCTGTGGCCCCACGTTCTCTGTGGTAGTGAAGGAGGTGTTAATATTCCACAGGCAGCCAGAGGTGCTGGAGCCGTGGGGGGCACCCCTGTTCCGAAAGCAAGTGCCACGAGACCTGCCTAGAGCTCCACGAGGGAGGACACGAGTGACCGTGGGCCCGAGGGCTTGTGGTTCCTGTAGCTGTCGTGGGGCCTTAAGAATATCGGGGCATGAACCCCAAGTACCCTCCCCTTTCAGGAGCCTGTCAAAACAGCCAGGGCAACTTGTGTTTTTGTTTGTTTGTTTAATAATCAGCCCGAGGACTAAGCGGAAAGGTGGCCTGCAATAGGGATGAAAGGCCACCTGCTTCCCACATCCAGAGACCATGAGGACAATGAGGAGCCCTCTAGGAAGGCCTAAAAACAACAACGATAACAAATATGGTGCCTGGGCTGCTCACGGTGGCCTAGTGGCTAAAGACCTCGCCTTACAAACACCAGGATCCCATCTGGGTGCTTGTTCTAATCCCCGCTGCCCCATTTCCCATCCAGCTCCCTGCCTGTGGCCTGGGAAAGCAGTGGAGGAAGACCCAGAGCCTTGGGTCCCTGCACCTGTGTGGGAGACCCAGAAGAAGCTCCTGGCTCCTGGCTTCAGATCAGTTCAGCTCCAGCCATTATAATCACTTGAGATGTGAGTCAAAAAACAGAAGATCTTACTTCCTGTCTCTCCTTCTCTTTGTATATCTGACTTTCCAATAAAACAATAAGTACATCTTTTTTTCAAAATCAGTGTCTGTCCGCAGGTCGGGCCAGGCAGCAGGGGTAGACGCTAAAGGAATGTTACCAGCAGACATTGTTGGGGTCTCCCTCAAGACCCCATGGAGCAGTGAACACCCGAGGCAGGATGAGAAGCCCCAGTGACCTTGAACAGTACAAGAAAGGCTTTTGGCGGTGGCTGAGAGGGCTGCGGGGTACAGACAAAAGGAAAGGGGTACTGGGGGCCCTCGGTCCTGCCCCAAGCTTCCCTCTCAGCACAGCAGGCTGGGAGCTCATGTGAAGATGGGGTCACAGGGACGGGCTCCTAACAGGGTAAGTCAGGCCTGGAATTGCTGATGGGTTCTCCTACAGGGGTGCGGCCCAGCGTCCCCTGGGTGGCCCAGTCACCCTTGGAGGGACCCTGCAACGCGAGTGACTGTGTGACCGAGCCCCTGGTCTCAGGCAGAGTGGTGTGCATGGCTGCTGTGGGGTTGCCGATGTTTGAGGAAGGGGCAACAGCTTAAGGCACAGCTGGGGGTGCTAGCCAAGTATTTTTATTTTTTTAATTCCTGGGCTCCGGCCTCTCGGGTTGGACCTAGCCCAAGTCCAGCACATGGGTGAGCTCTCTGCCACTCTTCCTTCCAAAGGGATTTTTAAAAAATGAATTTATTTTTTTATGATGTTTACACAGTGAGAAGGATATATGGAAAGGGTTGGGCCCGGCACTGTGGCCTAGAGGCTAAAGTCCTTGGTTTGAACGCACCAGGATCCCATATCGGTGCTGGCTCTAATCCCTGCGGCTCTGCTTCCCACCCAGCTCCCTGCTTGTGGCCTGCGAAAGCAGTTAAGGATGGCCCAAGGCCTTGGGACCCTGCACTTTGCAATAAAAATAAATAAATCTTAAAAAAATAAATAAATAAAAAGGATGGGAAGAGTAGAAGTATAAAGGAAAGTGGATGAGACTTCCAAATTTTTTCTTCTTGTATCTGGGCTAGGAGGGAGAAATGGGGAGAGGGCCGGTCCCAGCTGCCTGAGCGCAGCAGTACCTGGGAATACGGGACCGCCTCTGATGCCCCAGCAGCCCGGATGTGCAGAATGTTCCAAGGGTACTGCCTAAGCAGTTTATATTTTTTTATTTTTTAAAGCATACATCATTTTATTTTTTTTAAAAAGGTTTATCTGTTTTTATTGCAAAGTGAGATATGCAGAGAGGAGGAGAGACAGAGAGGAAGATCTTTCATGTGCTGGTTCACTCCCCAGGTGGTCACAACGGCTGGAACTGAGGCAATCCAAAGCCAGGAGCTTCTTCCAGGTCTCCCAGGGTCTCCCACGCGAGTGCAGGGTCCCAAGGCTCTGGGCCGTCCTCCACTGCTTTCCCAGGCCACAGGCAGGGAGCTGGATGGGAAGTGGAGCTGCTGGGATTAGAACCAGTGCCCATGTTGGATCCCAGCGCGTGCAAGGCGAGGACTTCAACCATTGCGCTATTGTTCTGGACACAGTTTTAAAATTTAAAACAAATCTAATCATTCGTAATAATAAAAAGATGCCACAGAATGATGTGGGCAGACGTACCCCACCCTGGTCCTTGGCCCGTGGGAGCGGTGAGCCCTACAGACCCTAGGAGGCCTACTGGAACAGAAGGAGCTGGGCCAATTCTCTGAGCCCCCAGCCCCTGACCTGCCCCTAACAAGTGACCTGGGCGGATGGCAGCTCCGCCGTGCCACGAGGAGGTTAGGGGAGCTATGTCCCTTCTGTAGCCATGGCAACAAGCCAAGGCACCCCAACCTGCCTGGCGCTCGCCCGTCTCCTACGAGGAGGCTGACCCCAAATCTATTTTGAAACGATTTACATTTTCACCTCCAGGCAAATGATGGGTTTCACTCAGTGCGTGTGTTGCGGGGAAACACGTTTCTGTGATGTTATTTGAGAACCCGCAGAGAGATGGAGGGGACAGTGGGAGTGGGGACGGGGGGTGGGGGTTAGCCTGGTCCTTCTCCACACAGAGGCTTGGCTGGCATCATGCATGAAAAACTCCAAGAGTTTTAAATCGGCAGCACCTCCGGCGTGCCCGACCCATCCCCCACGGCAGCCTGCTGACCGGGAGGAGGTGAGGGCACTGTGGCTTGCAGGAGGACTAGCCAGGCCCAAAGCCTCTTGACATGCATCCCCCATAGGCTGCAGGAGGCCTGGGGACCCCTGGGCCCAGGGCCCAGAGGCAGCCTGGGCAGCCCGCCTGGCCTTCTTTCCCTCCTTCCACACGGCCATGCTGGTGACCCCAAAACATCCAGGGAGCAGACAGCAGACACAGCAGCAGTGGCCGGACGGTGTCAAAGCAGTGATTGGTGATTACCGCCCCATGTCACCCACCGCCAGAGTCTGTCCGACCTTGGGAGCCACACCTCCCCGACCCCGCACCTTCAGATCCGGCCACCTCTGAGGGGTCTCTTGGCTGCAGCCTCCCCAGGTCCCCAGGCTCTGCTGTATGCCCAAACACATAGGCCTTCCCAGTGACAGAAATGTCTAGAACTGCTGCATTTGCAGAGAGTGGGAGGAACCCACGGGGGCAGGGGGAGGGGCTGGGGCAGGACATGAGGGCGACTGCAGGTGAGGGGGCTCCCCCGGGGGGTGAGGATGTTCTGTAATTAATGCCAGCAGCTGCCATGGGCTAAAATCCACTGGCTGGGGGAGGGCCGTTGTGGAAAGAGAACTGGGAATCCCGGCTGCTCTGCTTCTACTGTGCTTCCTGCTAATGACTTCAGGAAGGGGGTGGCCGATGGCCCAGCCACTGACCAGGTGGAGACCTCCACCGGAGCTCCCTTCCGGCTCTGCGGGCTTCAGCCTGTGAAGTAGGTGGGGGGTTGCTGAAGCACGTTTCTCTGTCTTTCTTACTCCTTCCCTGCCTTGTAACCCAAAAACAAACCAAGGTGTAGGAGTTGTGCTTCTCTGAGAGACTGGGCACAGCAGGCAGGGGGTTGGTCCAGCTGCAGGACCTGCAGGGACGCCCGGAGTGTCTACATGCGCGCTGTGTCGCTGCTGTGTTGGGACTGGCAGGGAGTAGCATGTGCCTGTGGGGAGGCACAGTGGGCAGGGCGAGGGGTGCCAGAATAAATCCAGCCCCTCAGGACACACAGGCAGGAGGCCCCAGTGGTTATAGACCTGGAGGGTCAGAATGTAGATGGAGAGTCAGACCAACCCAATAATGTCACCCTGCGGCCACGGTCACAGCCATGGCCACCGCCAGGCAGACACAGGACAGTGAGTGTGGGGGGGAGGACAGTGAATGTGGGGGGGGGCGGCGCTACCAGGAGGCAGCCTACTCCCAAAATCCAGATCCTCCCAAATCCACATCCTACCCCTGTTCACCACAGCAGGAACGCACAACTGAGCGATTCCCCCATACTGGAGCCCTGCCCAGCCAAGGAGGGGGTGCACTCTGATGCCTGCCAACTGCAGCCAGGGGAGGGGCTACCTGAGGACGCCGCACTCAGGGGAGAGAGGCAGACACCCCAGGCCTCTGTGTGGGGCAGGACATGTCCAGGGCAAGGGGACTTGCCATCCACCAGGGCTGGGTGAGGGACGGGGTAAGGGGTCTGGAACTTTTGATAGGAAGACACTGCCCTGCCCACTTCTAGGGTGACCCGTGTGCCGCGGGCAAGACCCCACTAGAGGCCCTCCCCGAAGCGTGCCTGTGCCCCTGCGACAGACAGGATTCAGGTCTTCCAGGCTGTGGGACTTGAGGGACCAGCTGTGGTCTTGCTCTCCATGGGCGTTCACAGTGAACAGTGGTGGCCGTTCCCACCCACCCTCCCCACCACCCTCCCACTTGCGAGCTGGGCCTGTGCATCAGCCTGTAGCCTGCCTCACCCCGCAAGGCGCCCCCAGGGGAAGGAGAGGCCAGCCTGGCCCCCAGGGACAGCTGGGAACCTCATGGACTCTAGGACACTCACCCCGTCAAGCACCACCAGAGCGGAGGCCGGCAGGAGAGACAGTCTATGAGTCATGGATCGTGGCTGGGGTGCAGCCAGCCCACACACCCTGCGTGCCCCTTCATGCTTTGCCACAGTTCCGAACCAATGATGCATTCACTGTAGGGGAGGAAGCTTCTTGTTTTATTCATGGACCTGGGCCCCGTGTAGCCATTAACAAGTTTTTAGCAGGGAAGCTGAGGCCCAGCAGGTCGGGATGTGCTGGCTACCTGTGGTCCCCAGCACGTCCTGGTTCCTTTCCCCGGAGGCAGGTGGAGGAAACAGATTCGTGATAATCTTCCAGTTGGGGGAGCTAACCACGACCTTCTGCGATGCCCCCCAAAGCAACAAGCCCCTCACAGGAGACACGTGGAATCCCCGAATTTTCTGCACTGGCCAGGAAGGTGTGTGTGTGTGTGTGTGTGTGATGGTTGGGGAGCGTGGGCTACTTGATGCAGTAGAAAATGTCACCCATGGCCAGTGCTCGGCGCCAGGGCCAAGTCCACCCTAGATGCCCCTTCCAGGGCGGCGGAACATGAGTTTCTTTGGCATTTTACAATGCGCAGTTCAAAGTTGTGGGTTCCAGAGCCCGTCGCCACACATGCTGGCCACTTGTTGGACAATCTCTGTTCACCTTAGTAAACCCAAGACGGTCTCCAGCGGCTGCACTCCCCACCCCTTCCTCGCTCCATTCTGGTGGCTGGTTAAGGCCTACACGGGGTCATGGCCCCATGCCCCCTATATTCACAGAAAGAATAAATAATCCTGGGTTATACATCTGGGATTTCTCCATCCCCAGCTCTGGCCCTGCGGGCCCTGTGGGCCATGGGATATTACAAGGATTCCTTTGCAGAGAGCATGGGGGTGCCGCATCGGGAGCTGGACCCCGCCCCTGGCCTCATGGGGAAATGGGGAAGGGGAAGGTGTCCCCCCCCCCCCACACACACACCAGGCTCCAACAGAGACACAGGGGTGACAAAGCCTGCCGAGGACGGCCTGCAGCCACCACAGGACAGCAGACAAGAGTGGCGGGGACGCCGGAAAACCGGGCACGACAGCTGTCATTGTGCACTGAGCGCCCAGCCGCGCCAGAGGCCGCGGCTCTCTGTAGCCATGTCCATCCGATTTCGGGGGGAACCGGAACCCGCGGACAGCCTCAGACTAGCCCCATTGTGAGCCCCTTCCCCCTGCTCCCAACTCCCCACCCCACGCCCAGGCTCACCCCGTGGGACGGGAAGACAGGTGGGCGCTCAGATTTCAGACAAGCCCTGATCTTAACCGCTGTGACTGAGTGCCAGGGGCAGATCCCTGACCCAGGTGAAGTTGGGTCTTAAGGGCCTCAGAGGCAGGTGTCCTCTGTGACTGTCCCCCCACTTGACTGTGTCAGCTACAAAGAAGCCCAAGGCAGTGACACCAGACTTGCCGGCCCGAGTCTCCCCATTCCCCCCCAACCACCACACACTCTCTGACCTGACCCTCCTGGGTCTTAGCCTGTCCACCCTGGCCCTCCAGGCACAAGCCAACTCCTGCCTGCAGGGTCCAAACCCAGGCTCGCTTGTCCGCTCTGGGCATCGGAAATGGCAACTGTGGCCCAGCCAAGCAGGCATGCTGCCAGGGCACCCCCAGACCATGCCACATGTCCCAGCCTCCAGACCAGCCAAGTAAACATACTCCACGCCAGGACAAGACAATGGCCTCAGGTGAGCCAGGCCCGCAGTCAGGGTGGAGACAGGTGCCCAAGGATACTGAATCTACCAACCCCCCAGACGCAAGCAGCGGCGGCCCTGACAGCCACACCAGTTCAGGATGGGGACTCACCTGGGGGCCTTGCGGATCCGCCGAGACGAGAACAGGACCAGCTGGTGGGCACCACCATCCACAGGGCTCCCTCGTGCTCCATGGGCTGCCCTGCTGAGCACACTCCCTGCCAGAGGGGTCCTGCCAGCCCCGTGGGAGCCCAGACACAGAGGCCATCCAGGTTCTGTAGGAGCTGTGGGGAGGAGTGTGCACAGAACAGGGAAGTAGCACATGATGGTCTGGTTAGTTTAGGGTGCCCCCCGGCCTGGCATGGCCAGGGTTTCTGGGGTCCTCGCTCCCCCGGGTAGGAGGATCCGTCGCATCGTTGATTGGGCAGAGACGTCTAGTGGCCCAAGAAAATCCGCTCAAGGGGTCCGCTCAAGGGGTCCCCCCAACCCTGCCCCCGGCGGCTCCGACACCAAGTCCTGATGTGAGCAGGAACCACTGCCGCCCTTCAGCGACCCTCTGCGTCCATCTTCATCCATCTGCAAAGCGGTGACAACGGTGAAACCTCGGACTGACAGGTCCCGGGGCGGGGGCACAGATAATGACAGCCGTGACCATGAATGCAGGCAGCCACGGCACATACACGGCCCTGGGGGAGACCCCACCAGGGAGTGGCCCGCTGGGGAGTCCCAGAGGCAGTTGGGGTTTCCTGCCGCTTCTGGCTTACAAACTTCCAATCCTATAGGAATTACAGTGGTGGGAGTCTCGGCCAGCGAGCAGAGGGTGTCTCAGGCTGTCCCCCGGCAGCCCCCGACAGTTACCCAAGCACCCCTCTGGAGATCTTCGTTGCCCCTGGCTTTGGCATTGGGCCAGTGCAGCCACTGTGGGGTGGAAGAACTCTCTCACTCACTGTTGCTCTATAACTCTTTCAAAACAAATGAAAACATCTTTGCGAATTCTATGTACATATTCAAAAGTGTCACAGAGAGCTCTTCCAATTCCCAACATCATGTCAGTGCCAGGGCAGGGTAGGGCAGTGCAGGCCAGGGCCAGGGCCGGGTCTCTGGTGTGAGTGGACCCACCCCAGCCCTTGGAGCATCTTCTGCTGCTTTCCCAAGCACGTTAGCAAGACAGGAAGCAGAGCAGCTGGGATTTGAACCGGGGACACAGGTGGCGCCCAGAGGCTGGAAGGGCAGGTGTGCACAGCAGGAACCCTCATCAGGACCTAAGGGTCTCCTCTATCCTTTCCCAGGATTCCCACACCTGCGGGACTTCTGGTTCCTATTCTAGAGCCAAGGTTATGAGCAGTTCAGCAGGGTCATCAGCCCCGATGGTCTCTGCCTGCCTCCCTGGGCAAGTCAGGGGGCCAAGTTCTTCCCTACCCTCTTCACTGTGCACCCCCTCCCGTGCCTGTCCCCAAGTTCACACTGGCCCTTCCAATGGGACAGGAATTGTGTATTCTCTGTAAGCCTCCATCTTTAAGCCAGCCGTTGCCGTGGCAACCGTCCGTGGCTGACCTGTGTGCAAAAAAGGAGGGTGACCTTCTTGGAACAGCCCCGCCTGCATCTCCCCAAACAATGTTCATGCTGGTGTGATGCGTTTCCTAAACCTCAGGATGTGCCAGGGGCCCGGGCACGGTGAGGGCAAGATGCTCCCTCTGGGATGTGGGCCTGTGCTGGAGGGTAGGACGGAAGGGCCACGGTTACCCACTGCTGGCCTCTGCAGGGCGGGCCGCACCTGCACACAGGCGCCCATCATCCGGAAAAGAAAGAAGCCAGGAGGCGTTTTCTCCCTAGGTTTGGCCAAAGTGTTGGTGCTGGGACACCTCGCCCGGCAGCCCCTCCTTGGGGGCAGGATGCCCCCTGCCTAGCTCCTCCCTCTGCAGCCCCTCGGAGTATTACAGGACACCAAGACAGAGATGCCTTCCTAGGCAGTCTGAAGGGACCAGGGGCCCTGGATGTAGAACTCACCATCCCCACCTCATCTCCAGGACACAGCTGCGGAGACCTGGTCAGTCAGAGCCCGTGCATGGGGACAGCCTGTGGGCACTGGGCTGCATCAGGCACCCCATGTCCCAGATGCTGGGTGTGTCTGGTCCCCCCAACCCTGACGCTGTGGCACCCTGCAGCCAGCAGCAGGGCGAGGTGAGGAGCAAGCACCAGAGGATGCCACACTCAGGGTAGGGGAGGCCACATAAGGCCAAACCACAGGGGCTCCACAGACAGGATGAGGGTTTGTGGTTGTGAGGCGGGAGTGTGAATGGGACCAGTTGCTTTCTAGAATGAAGGGTATGGGGACCCCGTGAGGTAGCTTAGTGGCTAAAGTCCTTGCCTTGCACATACCAGGATCCCATATGGGTGCTGGTTCTAATCCTGGCTGGTCTGTTTCCCATCCAGCTCCCTGCCTGTGGCCTGGGAAAGCAGTGGAGGACAGCCTAATGCCTTGCGTTCCTGCACCCGTGTGGAAGACCTGGAGGGAGTTCCTGGATCCTGGCTTCGGATCGGTGCAGCACTGGCTGTTGAGCTTACTTGGGGAGTGAACCATCAGACGAAAGATCTTCCTCTCTCTCTCCTCCTCCTCTCTGTATATCTGATTTTGCAATAAAAATGAGTAAATCTTTAAAAAAAAAAAGATGGCATGTTCTAGGATGGACATGAAGCTCCATAAATCTTCTGGAAGCTAATGGATCGTGTCCCTGTGACCCGAGACTTTTTCCTTAAAGCTGCTCTAGAAACACACAGCCTCCCCTCCACCCGGGGCCACACACAGGAAGCCTTGTCTAGCATCTTGTAGGTAGTGAGCCTCCTGTCTCCGGAGGCATGTAAGCCTTAGGTGGGCTGTCTACTCCGGGCAGCTCTCAGGCCCAGCCTTGACCAGGGCCACTGCAGAAACCTTGATAGGCCAGCTGGCTGGCTTGTGGCATGGCTGGCATGCACGCTCATGTACTCCCAGGCACACCGACCCCTGTGGGGGTGTCTCCTCTGGCCTGGGCTAAGTGAGGGAATGTTTGGCTTAAGTGTCACCACGGAAGGGCGTCCTGACACGGGCCATTTCACGGTGCTTTTATCACGGCCGGCGGGCGGGCGGGCGCCTCGCCCCGCACACAAAAGCCGCGCTAAGCACTGCTCGCCCACATTCTGTGCGTGGGTGCCTCCTCCTTTCCTAAGAACTTCAAAAGTCTCAATCCTATTATGGCAGGGGCGGGGAAACAGCCCCGTGGGAGCCGTGGGAGCCTGCCGGCTGGGCAGGGGCCCCAGGGAGCGTCCCAAGGCAGGCCAGGTTCCAATGGAGCTCTTGAGCTGGGGGAGCTGGGGGGACCATAATAACCAACCCCAGCTGCCCCCACAGACGGTGGGGAACTAGGCGTGGGAGTGTCAGAGCTGCCCACATGGGCCTGTTCACTGCAGGTGGGCGGTGGTGGAAGCAGTGCCACAAGGATCCTCATGTTCACCATAGGTATACCCCATGTTCACTACAAGGGATATCCCTTGTGTTCCAAGGAGCTCAGACTGAGCCCTGCCGTGGCAGGCCAGCCATTCTGTCCTTTATCCCGGGCAGACCCCAGTCTCCACTGCTGCCCGGCAGCACCAGGCTGATCAAGCCCTCCACGGCTCCCCAGCGTCCGCTGCTTCAGGCCCCGCCTCCCAGCACCCCGGGGATGTGCAGGGGTCCTGAGCCCCCTTCCCAGCCCTGCCCAGCTCTGCCTTCACATGGACGCCCTGCGGCACCAGCCTCAGTTTCCCTGGTGTGTTGGGACTCTGCCCTCGCAGGCTGATGGGCCCTGGGCCTCCCCAAGCACAGCCAGCTCTCACGGCCATCCACTGCCAGCTCAGGAGCCGGCCCTGCCTGTGCTCGCTCTCCACTGGCCACCTCACTCCATCTAGTGGCAGTCACAGCCCAGAGCCCCAGGGGCCCCGGGGAGGCCCAGGAGGATCAGTAGGAGATGATGGGGGGAGGCAGGCACACAGCCTTGCCTGTGAGGCTGCAAGCTGTCTCCCACCACCTCCTGTCACAGGAGACTGAGGCACACAGAGGCCACGCAAAGGGGGAAAGCTACTTTGCCGTTCTCACCCCAGGAACAACAGAGGGGCTGGAGTTGGGGGCTGGGGCATCAGGCCACAAGAAGGGGCACGGGGTCGGGGGTTAGGTTGTAGGTGGGCAAGCAGGAGGGCCTGCTCCTCGCCACTCCCCTGCTGGATGCCGCTTGGGGGCCCGGTGGGGGGCCCCAGTTTCTTGCTCTGCAACATGGCCTTCCTTGGGGGGCAAGAGGCAGCAGCGGCAGGGCAACACGGAGCAACCCATCACCAGAGTGTGTCCCCTGTGCCCCTCTCCACGCACCCCCTCCGCAATTAGACGCCCCTCACCCCCCACTAGGCTTGCCTTTCCTCTACCCATGCTCTCTGCTCCATCCTTCCCTGCCATGTCCCTGGCTGGCTCTTGGATACAAATAGGGAAACCAAGGCAGGACGGTTGGCGGTGGGGAGAGGCGGGGTGCAGGGCAGCCATGGCCTCCGAGGACCTGGTGGGGCAGGCTGTGGAAGGTGTCGGCCCCCCTGAGCGGCGCCAGGCTGCAGAGGCCAAATTGAAATGGATCATGGGGAACAGCTCGGCAGGGTGGAACAGACACAAGGCCGCGGGGGAGCTCCGGGCAAGCCGAGCGTGCCAGAACATCCCAGCCCGCAGGCAAGAGCCGTATCACCTGCAGTGGAAGCCTCCGGGTCACTGCAGAGTTAGAAGGCAAGGGGCTGTGAGCAGAAGTGAGGGGGCCCCCACTTTCATCACTCAGGAACACCCTCACGTGCCAGTCCCCACTGGCCGTTGTATCTTCCTGTAGGCACCCAGGCCAGGGAGAGCCTGCCATGCTGCAGGCGGCTTGCCCAAAGTCAGGGCCAGAGCCAGGGCTGCTGTCCTGGTCAGCTCAAGCTTCAGTAATTAAGCACCTGCTGTATACCCATCCTTGGGCTCAGCCTGGGCCAAGTGGCACTGTGTCTTCCTGCTGGTGCCCCCTTGTCCACTAGTGGCCGCCTAGGGAAGAACTGGGGTTCATTGAAGGATTTCCTCCAAGGCCAGGGCAAAGTGAGGCCCCCGGGAGCCCCCCAGAATGAGAACAGTTGTCAGAATGGAAGCCCTACACCCAGATCTCAGATCCTGGGTCTGCACTGGGACCACGTGGGTGTATGGACACGGGACACCACACTGGGCAGCCTCACCTCGCCGCAACCCCATGCTGTGGCTCAGAGGGGCAGACACCAGGTCATGTCCCGTAGCACACAGGCTGAAGGGCCAGGCCTCGTGTCTGTCCTCTGCACCCCAGGTCCCCCAGGCCACCCCAAGGGCTGAACGTAGGCACGTGGCCATGGGGCAGCCAGGATCCCCCGAAGCCCTAGTGACCCTGACCCGGAAGCCCCCCTTGGCGCCCAGAGCGGGGGTCGCGCCCCAGCCCGGCTCATGGGGGCCTTCTCCAGTGAGAACCTCCATCCCAGGATTAGGGGGCTGGGGTCAGGGGTCAACAGCATTTTCCTCGCCTCCATTCAGATCGGGAGCCGATCCGTTCTCCTTGCCAGCTCAGATTTCCTGGACAAAGGCTTGGGGCTGGGACCAGGCTGGGGAGGTGGGGGACGGCCTGGCACCCCTGGGAAAGAAAGCTCGGGCAGCTTTAGGAGATGTTGGGCCCCTTGGAGCGGCCCCTGCACACTCAGCCCCTGGCCTTGCTCACACACAGCCCTGGGAAGGCTGGACAGACAAGCCCATGTCACAGACTGGCGAACTGAGGTCCCAGGGTCCTCAGTTCCTGGCCAGAAAGTACCATATGTCTTCAGCCGAGGGGTGGGGACAGGGTGGCAGGGTCCCTTGGAGAGTTGGGGTAGGGGTCCAGGAGGCAGCAGTGTCCAAGACGGCAGGAGGGTTAGGGGGGCGGCGGTGGACAAAGGCGAGCGAGCCTGGGCCCATAGGGGCGCGTTCCGCTCGTCAGCGTTGGTTCCACATGAGTCCACCTTGGACAGGCTGGAATAACCCCTCCCGCGGCCACTGCTGGGCCGTGACGACTTGAAGGCGGCCCAGCCGGCCTGAATGACGGCCGAGCAGGGGGCTCCCCACCCCCAAACACTTCCACCCCCCAGCCCTCTCCACCCCCACCTATCCAGCGCTGGGAACAGCATCGAGCCAGAGGCTGACACACACCCCGCAGCATTGGATCACACAGCCAGCCAGCCAGCCAACCTGCCCGGACCCTCCCAGCCGCCACCCACCCCTCGCCTGCCAGCCTCACCTCATTGCCACAGCGCCTGGGTGCCAGGTGTATGCACACAGGTGGCTGTGCCTGGAGGAAGGCCACCCCTGCAGTGGCTGGTTGCCACGGGCCTCGGTTTCCCCAGGGTGGCAGGGTAGGGGGCGGACACGGGCAGCACCTGAACTTCAGCAGGTGGGCTGGGGTCCTGGAATGCAGGTCCACCCTGTGGCCTGGCCTGCAGTGTTTTGTAGTGCAGAGCATGCTGGGAAGGGAGACAAGTCCTCGCAGCTTTGGGATCCCCCACTACCTGAGGGGCCTCCCCACTCCAGCAGCCTAGAGCACCCCCCTGCTTGTTGCCCTCTGTCCAGCAAGTGCCCTGTAAGTTTCCCACCAGACCCCACCACCTCTGTGCACCCTGTAGTCTCAGGGTTACTAAAGACACTTCGGGGTGGCTTACAAGCGTGCCATGGCATTGCATATTATGCCTCCGTCTGCAGCACCAACATCCCATAGGGGCACTGGTTCGAGTCCTGGCTGCTCTACTTTCCCATCCAGCTCCCTGCTGATGGCCTGGGAAAACAGCAGAGGATGGCTCTGCATCCACGTGAGAGACCTGGGAGAAGCTCCTGGCTCCTGGCTTTGACCCAGACACAGCTGCTGTTGGGAGAGTGAACCAGCAGATGGAAGCTCTCTCTCTTGTCTTTCAAATAAAAATAAATACACCTTAGAAAAGAATAAGCATAGGGCCTGAACAGTGGCAGAGGTGCCGGATGGGCTGTAGTGACTGTGGCAGGGCCAGGGAGCTGGGGGTGCTGGGGGAGCCAGGCCCTGTCTCCTGCCTCCACAGCCACATGCAGGGAATGTGCCCGACCCCCCCGGTGCTGCTGCAAGGGGCTCCAGGCCCAACTGAGCCTCAGTTTTGCCAGGCATAAAATGGGTGCTGGCTTTTGCAGATGGAATGTCCCGCTGCCCTAGCCTCCCCCCACCCACTCCCAGACCCTCCAGCCCCCCCTCCGCCCGCCCTAATCCTGCAGCCGCCTGCACCTCGGTTTCCCCTCCCAGCAGCCTAAGCCGGTTTTACATACATTTAGAGGCTTTTCATAATAGATTTACTGAGCCCAGAACGGCCCTGGCCAGACGATTAGCTGCTCAGTAATTGAAAACGCTCTCTCCCTGTGCGCCCCCCACCCCAGCTGGGCTCCAGGCAGGGGGCGGGGCCTCCTTGGGGCTCTAGGGGGGCACCTCTGCTTCGGCACAAAGGATCCTAACCCCAGGGGACTCGAGGGGCCGATCTGACTCTCTGGGTCTGTGGATGCCGGTAGGATATATCCCCCCCCCCCCATCCCCACCACCCCCGCCCCAGGAGAAGGAGCAGAGTTTTTCCAGGTCCTTCTAATTTGACAATTAAGATCTGGGTCCTGCACCCCAAACACTCTCTGGCCACCCTCTTCCCCGCCCCTGAGGCCCAGCAGACAGGAGATGAACAGGAGACGAGGGGTGTCCCCCCTCCAGCCTTCTATGCCGGCTCCCCAACTGGGCAACTTAATTCTGCCTGTCACCTGGATATGGGCCGGTTTATTTATCTGGTGTATATATGTATTTTAATTGAGAGACCTGCCAAGCCAGCCCAGCACTCCTCCCTCCCCTCAAGGGCTGAGCATGGCGAATGAGGCCAGTGTCTCTAGCTGTGCTCTGTGGGCGACAAGGCGCCCTTGTGGGGCGTCCATGCCGACCAGGTTGTCTATCAGCAAGCACCCACAGAGAACCAGGGACCCCACAGCAGGTGTGTGAAGACCACCCCCTTAGGCTGCCCTGCTGGGTTCCTCGTTTCCTGAAGGGAGCGGGGTAAGTTCCCAGATCTGCCTGGCCCATCGGGAGAGATTGGGTTGTGAACCCACAGGCAGGTGACGTGTGTGTGTGTGTGTGTGTGTGTGTGTGTTCGCGTGCCTCTCACCAGTACGCTTCTAAAAACTAAGAAGAAAAAAAAAAAAAGCTACCCTCCCAGGCCCTAAACACCCCCATCCCATTTTCCAGGTGAGTCAGCTGAAGCCCCAAGATTAGTGGGGAGCTCATGTCTGCTGCCTGATGGAGAAAGTATCTCCCACCCCGGCCCCCCGCCGCTAGTCATGGTAGCTGACCTCTGCGTGCCTGGGGGGGTTCCAGTGCAGCCCGGGGACAGTCAGGGGTGAGCAGGGTCACGGTGATCTGTCCCCGTTGACCCTGGGGTGGGGTGGGGTGTGGGAAGGGAGTAAGACCCCTAAGCAGCTTCCTGGAGCACCTGCAGGTGCCAGTCAGTGCCCTGGGCCTGCAGGATAGACACCACCCTATGACCTTCCACCCTCATGGTGTCACTGCCCCGCCCCCGGCTGCCCCCCCACAGACACAGAAGGGGGACCCCCACTATCTTGCTCTATTCCAGCTTCCACCCTGTAAAATGGGTCAACTGAGACCCCAGGCGCGGGTGTGGAGACTGTGGTGGAGGCACAGCAGTGAGGACCCCGCAGCAGGGTGGGGGGGACCCAGGGGACACCCCCCTAGATGGGGCAGAGAGCTGGGTGGGGCCTGGGCCCTGCAGGCACTGAGGGGCCTTGGCAGGGTTTGAAGGAAGAGATGGTGTGGGGACTTGACGCAAACAGGGTATGTGGGGCAGGGCATGGAGATCATGTGATCTGGGAGTGGTGAGGGGGCGGGCACAGCGTGGGGTGCGGCGAGGGAGCAGACATTCCCAGGCCCCCTTCCCTTCAGCTGTGGAGAGGCTGGGTGAGGGGACAGCAGCCCCCCCCCACCGGACCAGGACCAGAGGAGGGGTGTGCCTCTGCTAGGAGCTTCCGGTGGAGAAAGGACCCACGGACAGCCTCAGACTGGCCCCTGAACTAGATGGTGTTGCAAGAGGCAGGGCAGGTGAGAGGTAACCCCGGGCTCCTTGCTGATCCTCAGAACCCCAAACCCAGAGTCCGGCCTCCTCTGTACAGATGGTGAACAAATCCTGAGTGGCCCCAGGACGGCGGTCCACACCTTTGTCCTGGCTGGCCCTGCCCCCAGCTGTCCCCACAGATGGGGTGTACCTGAGCTGACAGCCCTGTGGACCGCACGGCGCTGCCCCTCGGTGTGAGCCCCTGGGGTTCTGGCAGGTGCCCAGTCCCTGGGGGCTTCTCCTTCATCCAGCGAGGGACACCCTGAGCTGGCAGAGGAAGGGGCGGTGGCCCAGCGCTGGGAGGTGGGGAGCAGACAGCCCTGACCTGTGCAGCGGAAGGAGGGAGCCACCACTGCTGGGCTCCCCTGCTTGAGGTGGGCAGCGAGGCGGCAGTAACGGGCCGTGGGGGAGCAATAGCTTCCCTGTACAAACCCTGGGCCGGAGACAGCTCACACGGGACCAGCATCCCGAAGAAACCCCTGGCGGGCCTGGCTGAGGC
Organism: Ochotona princeps; assembly: GCF_030435755.1. Taxonomy (NCBI): domain Eukaryota; kingdom Metazoa; phylum Chordata; class Mammalia; order Lagomorpha; family Ochotonidae; genus Ochotona; species Ochotona princeps. The sequence continues at coordinate 4,123,059 of NC_080864.1, read as the reverse complement.
TGAGGGCAAGGGGGTGCTGTGCCAAGGGCGCCCTGCACCCCCGCAGGACACGCTGGTCAGTGAGGATCCCAGGTCGAGAATGTGGCAGATAGCAGTAAGTTCCAGGGTGCTGGTCGCAGCCAGAGCCAAGACAGACCCGCCCCCACCTTCTGGGGTCTCCCAGTCCAGGATTCAGGGACCCTGCAGCTTGACCAGGGAGGTGCCTAGAGCAAGAGAGGGGCAATGGTAGTGAGGTGGGGGGGTAGAGGGACACTGCCGTGCCATTTGTATTCAATACTTTGTCTCAAAACTAAGGTGCAAACAGCCCAGATGGACACAGGACATGGGGCACGGGGCACAGCATTGCTCAGCGGGGTCTGGGAGTGTGGAAGGAAGCGCTGTGAGCACACAAGGCCACATGGTGTGGGGCTTGGGCAATCAGAAACTCCCAGACCAGGCCACTCCAGAGATGGGGGCAGGGGATGCGCAGCCACCAGGGACCCACCCCCCCCTTTTGGGTTAGGATGCCTTTCTGGAAGTATAAGGCGGAAAGCAGGCAGACCTAGGGCATGGTGCTGGAAGGCCTGGTGTGCCTCGGCTGGCTGCACACTCCAGCCACGGGCCCTGCCATGGCCAGGGCAGCAGCCCACACTTGGCAGCCTCAGGATCCTCATCTAGAGAGAGTCATTGGTGGGGGGGGATCCCCAGGCCTGCCCAGCAGTGCTCGGCATGACGGGCTGGTAGCAGGGAGGCGGGCGGGTGGGCGCACACAGCCGCCTTTGTGCCGCTCCCAGGCCTCATTAGAAAGCAGCCCAGCGCTGCGGAGTTAATTGGCCGAGAGGGTCCATCCCCGCTGGCGCAGCAGTCACCAGAGGTGAGGAAGGGGTGGGGGTGAAAGGCAGCCAGGAGCCTGTAGGGACCCCCATTTCCTTAGCCGTCTGACCTACCTTGTGCCTGGGGCTTGGCTGGCGGGGACCACAGCACCTTTTGCAAAACGACAAAGGGATGAATGGGGCCGACCGGAGAAACCAAGTTCCATAGCCAGGGAGGTAGTCCAGAATCTGACCAGCTACTGAGAGGACGGTCAGGGGGCCTGAGGGTCCCTGTCCCCAGCCCCCAAGCATGGAGGAGAGGTCGGCAAGGCCTGGATCGTGTTTGGATGGGGCACATGCTGTGTGCCAGGTGGCCCATGCCAACATGCCTGGCCCTGTCCCCTCTACGGCCCAGCCCTGTCCCTCCACAGCCCGCATACAGACAGGCACACAGCACTGCAATTTTTGTTATTTTATTATAAAAAATACAGAGTCCAAAGTTGATTGTGGACAGGGGCGAGAGAAAGGGGGGCTGGCAGCCAGCTCCAGGCGTGGCGCCCCCGTCCCTGTGCCTAGGCGGCAGTGGCCGTGCACAATATATATTTATATAGAATATATAGAAAACACGGGCAAGGCGGGTAGAAACGGGCTGCGTAGAAACGTGAGCTCCCCTCCGCCAGGGGCCGGGGGAGGCTCCCGGCTCATCCACTCAGTCCTGGCGTGTCCGGTGGCAGAGGCGAGGGGAGGGGGCTCTGACAGACAGAAGGTGTTTATTGCCAAGTGTAGCATCTATTCTAAAAAGTCCACCCACCCCCTCCCCTACCCGCCCAAAGTAAAGACCCCACGGTGGGCCGAGGGGGAAGACATTAACCACAGGAGATACTTGTTGGTTCTATTTACAGAGGGGAGGGTGTGGGACAGGATGGCTTGTTGGCGTCAGCACCCCCAGGTCCTGGGAGGTCACCCCAGGATGCAGCAGGGACTGAATCACTGCTCATCATTGGCTCAGATTGGCCTGTCCCTCCCCACCCCACCCTCCAGCACCTAAGTGGAGCAGCCAGTCCCAGTGTCCCCTCTGCTCCCCCCCCCCACCTCTCCCAAGCCTTGGGAGACAGCGGGGAATAAATTAAATTAAAAACCTTGAAAGAAAAATACAGTAAAAATAAAATAAAACCGTCGCGGGGCTCTGGGGTGTCCATTGGCCCTAGGATGGCTGGGCCAGGGACTGCATCTCCCTGCAGCCAAGTCCTGGTCAGCGGGGCAGCACCAGTCCGGAGAGGTGGAGCGTATTTGGTCTTGGAGGCGCGGGAGCCGCGGCTGGGGGCGGGCATCCTTCAGGGCCAGCACTAGGAGCCCAGCAGGGTCCACAGCATGGGGACAGTGCTAAGGAGGAGGCGGCAGCTGGTCAGCCTGCTGCAGGAGCTGTTGCTGGTGAACATGGGCTCCGCCGCCTCATACAGGGTCTCGTCTGGGGATAGACAGCGGGTAGGCGGTTAGTGGGCAACCCGGCCATTCACTCACTCTCTCTCCGGCTCCATCTGCACCACATGGCCACCCCAGGAGAGGGTCCCAGGGCTCTGTGTGTTTCAGTCAGGCTGAGCTAGCCTGCTGGGAGGCCCCCCCCCATTTTCTAGGGAGCTGGGGGGTGGTAGTAGAGAGGCATGACCTCCCTCCATCTTTATTATTAGGGGTTTGTAACACAGACGGGTAACATGGGGCTTGGGGAACTGCTAAGATGGGGCTGGGATCAGATCCCAAGACAGTGCCCCAGGCTGAGGACCCAAGGGTGGGGTCCTGAGTGCTGCCAGGCCTCAGGGACACTTACTGGTTGGCCGCACGTAGACCTTCAGCCGCAGGCAAGGTCGGTCCACCGCATTGGGGGGTGTGGCAGCTGATGGAAGGAGTGGGTAAGGGTTAGCAGGCAGGCGCCATGGGTCCTGTGGGTCTCCTGAGGACTGCCCTCTGCCATCACCTCCACAGCCCACAACCCAGCCCTGACCCCCAAGGCTTTGGTGGGGGGGTCTGTGTATGGCTCACTTGTCCCATGCCCCATGACTGGGCCCCGGGCCACTCTGTTCCTGCATGGGTGGGGCGGTGCACGGCCCAGGGGAGGTGTTGGAAAAAGGGTTCTGTTTTCCCCACTTCCCCCAGGAGAGGGGACATACATAGGATCACCCATGCCCATCCTTGGGTCTCCACCTCCAGCCACATCGGGGTGGAGGGCGAAGGGGCCGCCAGTGCCAGGGCTCAGAACTAGCAGGTGCAGGGCCATGGCCACCACTGGCTGGGAAACGAAGATGAAAAGCCCGTAATAAAAACAGCATTGGCCACAGATAGGACGAGCGATTACAGTAATTATCTTTATGACACTCCCGTCTCGGAGAGAAAAATGCCATTTTTCTAATATTACGAGGACTTCATTATATACCTTCTCCCTCCACCCCCACCGACTTCTTCCCTGAATTGAAGGGAACAGTAACAATCGCATGGGGGCCTGGTGGACTTTAAGGAGGCCCAGTAGCAGCTGGAGTGGGTGTTCCTGGTTTGCCTCCAGGGGCTGGGACACCGGGTGAGCTCAGGCAGGACCCTGGAGCTGACCGACGGCCCCGGCCACACTGCAGCCCAGGCCCACTCTCCGGGTTCCCCACCCACCGCTCTCAGCCGCTGGCACCTGCCTCCCGGAGGCAGGGGTGGGGTGGGGACCCGGACCTCGTTGGTATCCCCCCAACCAGGGGTTCTACCATGTTGCTCTCCCGTGTGGAGTTGCTTGCGTCTGATCTCAAAGACACTGGGGAGCTGTTTGGGGATCCCCAGACGTCCTCCGTCCAGAGCAGGCCAAGTGAGGAACCAAGGCCAGAGTTGCGTGTGTGTGTCTTGCACACACTGGGGGATACCATATGGCTGCTGGTTCGAATCCGTGAAGCCCTGCTTCCCATCCAGCTCCCTGCTGGTGGCCTGGGAAACAGTCGAGGACGGCCCAAAGCCTTGGGACCCTGCACCCACATGGGAGACCCGGAAAAAGCTCCTGGCTCCTAGTTTCAGCTTGGCTCAGCTCCAGCCACTGTGGCCACTTAGGGAGTGAACCAGTGGATGGAAGATCTTTCTATTTCTATTCCTCTCTCTGTAAATCTGACTTTCCAACAAATATAAATAAATCTTGAAAAAAAAAAAACCAACAAAAATAGGTGTAGTACTGCTCGTATGTGTACGAGCGTCCACCGACACTCACAGATGTAGTAATATTCGTGGCCGGGCCGGAACTCAAAGCCCAGGGAGAAGGGCGTGAAGAGCTGAAACTTCTCGGAGAACTTGAGCGGCCCCCCGGGCGCCGCGGGCCGGTTGCACTCCCAGCGCTTGAAGCCGCGCTGCCGGTGGTCACACGAGGCGTGGCCCTCGCCGTTGACCATGTACAGGACGTAGTGCTCCATGCGCTCGGCTGGCGGCAGCGGCGCCCCATAGTGCGGGCAGTAGATGTCCAGGTAGTCGTTAATGCTAACCTCCACCGTGTAGCCGCCGCCGTCGCCCGCCTCGCCCACGTGGAACCTGCCGGGAGGCGCAGTGGTTAGCACAGCGCGGACGGGGCACCGGCGGATAGGTCACAAGGAGGGATGGGGCCAGCAGACGGCAGGGTGTCTGGGGTGGGTGTCCAGGTCCAGAGAGCCCCACCCCACCCCCGCCTCAACGGGGCGTGCACCCCCCACCCTGCTCCAGGTGCTGGGGACGCCTGGTCCATATGATGTCTTTGAACATCTGCAGTCAAGACTGAGCCAACTCCCCCACTAAGGCCCCAGAACCTCAGTTGCCCCCCATCTCCCAAGTCCCCAGGACCTGCCAGCTGTCCCCCAGCCTCTGCTCACCCGCCCACCCCACTCCGCGCGGTCTCCCAGCCTTTGAGCCCGTCCTCCAGGGAGTCCCCTGACCCCGCCTCACCTTGGAGGATGGAGGTCAGAGGAGGGTTGGGCCGAGGCTGCGCTCCCGTCACCGCCTCGGGCTACAGCGTAGGAGCCCGCTCAGATCTGCCTGCCGTGGTCCCCCGGGTCCCTGTCATGTAAACGCCGCCCCGGCCAAGAGGGGCACAGGGGAGGGGGCCTGACAGGGGCTGATTAGCACTTCAAAGGCGCTTGCACAGCAGAGCACGGGGTTCCTCTCCCCCCCACCCCACCCCGCAGAGGCTGGGGAAACTGAGGCCCCACAAGGGCAGGGGCTGCAGCGGCTGCACGAAGGAGCCCCGTGTGAGGTGCCCTGTGGAGGGTCCCTGGCACCCGTACCTGCTCACTGGTGCCTCAGTTTACCCCCTCGGTTCCTAGGAAATGCAGCAACACCAGGGTTCCCAAAGCCTGTGAGAGGATTTGCCTGGTCCCCCAAACTCAGGTGCAGTGACCCCCACGCCCAGCCTCAGTCCAGCCTTGACCAGCAGGCACAGGCTGGGCGACAGCCCCAAGAGGCGGGGGTCTCATCTCCACCTTCCTCTCCTGCCCTGGCCGGTCCTTCTCAATCCAGCAGCCCCTCAAAGAGCCGTGGGCACAGACTTGGGACTGAAGGACCATGCACTACCCCACGGGTGTCCTGCGTGCCAGCTGGAACCCTTCACTGTCCCCCACCACTGCCCCATTGGCTGCCCAAGTCTCCCCTAAATGCCTGTGTGTGTCCGACTGACCCCTGCCGTCCAGCACCAGAGACCCACGCAGGCACCGTGGACCTGAACCTGGTACTCAGTATTCTGGGTGCCAGCCCAACCCTGGCCCTCTAAGTGCCCCCTCAACTGCTGAGAAAGAACCACACACCGCCCCCCACAGCCACCCAGTTAGCACCCAACACCAGCCTTTTACCACTATCTCAGCCACACATTGGCACTCCCACACATCAGCACCCCACATCAGTCTTCCCGCACTGTCTTAGTCGCACTGGCACCCTACATACCAGCACCTCCACATACCAGCACCCCCACGCACTGGCACCCCCATCTGCCCTCACCCCAGGGCCTTTGCACCGGCTGCCCAGCTTTCTCCCAACCCTGGCAGCTTGGGGGGCCTTGGCCACGGAGGACCCTCGTCCCCTCTGCCCTTGCCCGTGGCCAGCACAGACCCTGCCCACAGCGGCCGCTCTGTGACTGCTGAACTGAAGCGCCCAAGGACTCAAGGATTCTGAAGCTGGACCAGCAGCGTGGGGGGAGAGGCCGGAGCAGGCCTCTCACCCAGGCTACGTGGGCATCCTTTGCCCCGTTGTGTGTGTTGGGTGGGGGTGAAGAGGGCGTCCGCTGTAGGATCGACCAAGCCCAGGAACGAAAGCGTGGGCAGGGTTCAGGCGCTTGCCACAGGGTGCAGGGCTGACTTCGAGTTCTTCTGCAGACAGAGGGGCTGTCTGTCCCCCCCTCACTGCTCCTTCCAGCGGCCACCAGTGGCCCACCGCCTCACCCTCCTGCCAGGTGCCAACACCCACACTCCCTGGCGCCCCTGAACCCACCCATCGCCCCCACAGTGGGATGACTGTCAAGCCCCTGGGTGCTGACAGCCAGCAGGAATCAGGAGCCCCCCCAGAACAGCAGCTCTCCGTCTGCCACCCCACAGAGGCCTCCAAGAACCCCCCACTGCCCCCACCTTCCAGAGAGACTGAGATCTTCATGGCTAGAGGGCTGGAGAAAAACAGGGGTCTCAGAAGACATGGGATGGCCACAGGGCCTTGTGGGGACAAGAGGGGAAGCTGAGGCAGGGTCCCAGAGAGGCAGGAGGAGCCAGGATAGGGGGCTGGGCGGGGCGGACAAGGGGGCAGGAGCCGCAGGCAGTGGGGCCGGGCCCCTCTGGTTCACTTGGTCCAACACCTCGCTTGTGCCCAATTTCCAGGTTAATCACTTCGGGGGTGGGCCTCAGTTGTGTGTCTGCAAACTAGGGACCCCTGGCCTGTGGGTGGGCAGCCGAGAGGTCCACAGCACTCACGCTGGGAACACAGTGCCCAGAAACCAAGACCCACCCATGGGTGCAACTTGGGGAGACTGAGGCCCGGAACCCACACAATCCCATGCCAGCAAGGAATGGGGTGTATAGGGTTTGAGCACCTGGTCCAGGTTGGAAAAGGACCTGCTGGTCCCTATGTCCTTGTGGTGGCCGCCGCAATGGGGAGGAGAATGGAGGTGGCCCTGGCTGCGTGCACGACACAATGGAGCTGCAGAAAAAAACCCAAAAAACAAGCACCCTGGAGACAAGGCTTGGTGGGTAGGGGTCAACGCCCTGGAGGGCACACGCTTACCTGGCCAGGAGACAGTGCACACCCACCGAGGGCAACCCCCCAGCCCTGAGTGCTCACACCCACCAAGGGCAACCCCCCAGCCCTGAGTGCGCGGTCACCCAGGAACACAGCCGCCTTTGCTGGCGGCCGTGAGGGTTCCTACGGAACCTCGAGGCCTGGCCCCCTGCTGCCCTGGACCCAAGCTGGAGGCTTCACCCAGGAAGTTGACAGCCCATGTCAGAGAGGGACCTCCCAGCCTGTGCTCACGGAGGCGGCCGAGGCCCACGGCACCCCACGACGAAGGCTAGTGGTGGGAGTAGGAGGCAGATTCCGGGTTCCAGAAAGACCCCACGGCCGGCTGGCTTTGGGAGCCAGACTGACCTCTGGATGCCCGCAGCTGCCTCGGTCCTCCCCCATCGCCCCAAGTAGGGTCCCTGAGTCCACTGGGCCACACTGGCCTGTCCTGTCCACAGCGTGGCCTGCTGTCTGTCACCAGCTCGGCGCCAGCTACAAGGTAGACAGCCACACCCCACATTTGTGAAGGAAGCACGGGGGAGGTCCCGCCTGCCCCCCACACCCGAAAGTCTGAGCCCCACGCCCCCATTTTCCACCCCAAATGTCTCAGCCTCATCTCCAAGCCCCCCACCCAACGCTGGGCTCACAGGTTCCTCTTAACACAGAAAAACCCTCATGCAACAAAATGCAGCATTGGTCCCGCAAAGCCGGGTGCTCCCAGGCTGGGGAGGGGGACCGGCTACCTCTGCGTCTACCCACATCCCTGTTCTCCCACTTAGTGGCTCGGGAGGGGAGCTCAGCTACCAGCCTCACCAGAGGGTCATGAGGTCCCTGTGGTGGCCAGGAATGGTGGCCACAGCCCTGCAATACCGGATGGGGCTGCTTTGCCACCTCTAGCAGTGTCCCCAGGGGCGTGGGACGTAGACACAGGGTGATCAGGGTGGGTGAGGGGGCATAGCTGGAGCTGCCCATGCACAATGCAGATACACGAGCCCAAGTGCCAGAACCGCAGGCATTCTATGTGCAAACAGGGCAGCCGTGTACCCACACACGCATGTACACACATAGGCTTGAGCTGCAGCACCCCACACAGAGACACCCACATGTGGTGGATGACGGACCGGACCGCACAGCCACACTCTGCTGCATGGGGTCACCCTGCAGCCCCTCACATGGACTGTGTGCCAGCTCGGTGCAACCCAGGCCAGGATGGCCAGCCAGACCCCAGGGCAGCCGGGGAGGTGGGGTTGAAGGCAGGCTTCCTCGGCGAATGTACAGACAACGCCTTTGATGGCAGGAGCCGGGAATTTAAGAATTGGCCCTTCCACCCACACACACACACACACACACACGAGAATGCACACATATACACGCGTAGACATGATGCACGCTTACACACACACACAGCTTCAGTGCAGGTAGCGGATGGCTGGCAGACGAGCTAGCAGCTACCTTTCCACCATGAGGCTAGCCCGATGGGTCCCCACTCCATGGCCGGCCGTGCCACACCATCATGAGAAGGTCCGTCCCAACCTCTGGCCCTTCCCACAGCCGGCCCCCAGGTTCGGGGTGCTCCCCTCTCCGGACCCGACCCCGTCTTCCAACACTGGCTCTGCCGCACACCTCGGGCCTGGGGACCTGGTGGGCACCTCTGCCAAGGCTGTCATGGGAGTGGGATGCCGCGGGACACAGGTTCTGGTCCAGCCAGCTCTGGATGTGGGCTCTCCCCAGGTTGCGAATACCCCCATCTGCAGCATGGCTCATGAGGCCTCATCTCCAGGCGGACTTGGCTTTTGGGGCCCCCCTGCCCTGCAGCAGCGCACTGCGCACCGTGGCAGGCAACCAGGAAAGAGGAAGGGGGAAGGAAGGCCCAGTCTATTCTAGCCCCCCAGGCCGTCCCCGTGGTCAGGGAGCACCCGGAACAGGCAGGGAGGTGAGGTGCAGCAATAGGTGACCTAGCCAGCCCTGGGGGGGTGGCGTCATCTTCATCCCCCAACAGGCAGGACTCTACTGGGTCCGCCTGGGCCGACCCCGTGGCAGGCAGCGGGGCTGGTGGGTGATCCTCTCCCCGGTCCCCTCTCTGCGAACCTGGCTTCTCAGCACTCAGTGTTTGCTAGAACAAAGGACCCAGGCGGGCTGGGGACAGCAGATTCAGGGCAGAAACAGAAAACTCGGCCCGGAAAGTGCTGCCCGCTGGGTTCGGCGCACACACGGCTGGCGACAAGAGCCTTAATCAAACCCACATGTGATCAGTAACAGCAGTGGCAGCCAGCGAGGACAGCTCCTTGGTGGCCAGGCCAGCCCTCCGAAGCCCCCCCCCCAGGGCCCCTGCCCTTGGCCCCAGGAACCTGACCTCTCCAGTCAGGGTGCGAGGGAGGGGGTGTACCTGGACACTGTCCCCCCGACCTCCCCCTGCGGTGAGACACTGGCCACCCTTGTCCCAGAGCTGGCCTCTGACACGGCCCATTATCAACTTCCAGGGACCGCAGGGCACGTCTGCTCCAGAGCGCGGCTGGGCTGGCCAGCACAGGAAGCAGCTGGGAAAGGAGAAGGGGCCGGTGCTGGGAGACAGGGATTGGGGAGGCTGGTTCCATCCCTGAGGGGTCATGCTGAACGCTGGGAGGACTACAGATGCCGAAGAATGTAGGGTCCCTCCCAAAACCCATTGGCGCCCCTTTCCCCTCCAGGTCTGCTCACAGCCTGTGGGAGTAGGAATGTCCTGGGGGTTCTTCTGCCTGCCAGTCACCTGCAAACTTTTTCTGGCCGGGATCACCGCGCCCCCGGCCCCCAAGCCACACTCAACTTGATGCCTGGAGTGGACTTGGTCAGAAACTCGTGGGCTATGCTCCTATCTCTGGAGCTGGGCACTTGGGCTGGGGCTGGCGGGCTGGGCACCCGGCTACCAGGGTCCGCCCCAGCTCTGCTCCCTGCATTGTGACCTTGAACCAGACCCTCATTCTCTCCCCCTGTCCCACCCCCTCGCCGCCTCGGTTACCCCATAAGCAACCAGAAAGGAAGAGGCTCCTTCCCCCACCCCTGCAGCTCCGGGACTGGCCCCTAGCCCCAGGTGCTTGCAAGCACGAGCCCGGAGTCCCTAGCAGCCAACACCGAGGTAAGTCAGACGCTCCAACTTGCTCAAGTTCATTTGCGGAGCTGCCGGCCGGACGCACCTGGGCCTGAGCCCCGCGGGGCCAAGTCCCGGGAGATGCCCCAGCAACTCCAAAAGCTGGTTACGGGGTTTCCAGAGGCGCCCTGCATCGGGGGGGGTCCCCCAAGCGAAGGACGACTTCAGAGGGAGCCAACGGGGTCCCCCTACGAACTCCGGGAGACGTGGGCGCTTCGGGGGATGCGGGCTGCGCATCTCCCAAGTCTGCGCGGCAGCGGGGCGCACGCAGGGAGAAGCGCGGGTTCCCAACTCCGCGAAGCGCCAAGCCCCGGGGTGGCGTGACGGGGATGCTCCGTGGGGTAGGGGTCGGGGGCGCGGGGCGCCTCACCTGGGGTTGCTGCGGTTCCAGTAGACGGCATAGCGGTCCGAGTTGGCGCGGGCGGCGTCCTCGGCGCGCGCGCAGGGCGGCGGCGGCGGCAGCGGCAGCAGCAGCAGCAGCAGCGGCAGCAGCGGGCGCTGCGCGGGCGCCATCGCCCCGGTCCGGCCGCCGCCTGCCAGCCGTCTCCGCCTCCTCGCCGCCGCCGCCGCCGAGCGGGGAGGACGCGGGGCGGGCGCGGGGCGGGCGCGGCGCGGCGCTTGGAGATCCCCCCTTCACCGCCTCTCCAACGCGCGCTCGACCTCGGGCGCCGAGAAGCCAGGCGGCGGCGGCGGCGGCGGGGAGGTGCCGGGCGCCGGAGGCGGCCCCGGGCACGGGAGCCGGCCGCGCGCGGACGCTTGGAGCGCGGGCCGCCGCCGCACACGCCGGGGAGGGGCCGGGGCTCCGGCCTTTGTCCCGCGCGAGCTCCGGGAGGGCCGCGGGCGCCCCCTCCCGCCGCGCCCGGGCCGCGCCGGTGCTGGGCTGGGGTCTCCCGCCCGCTCAGACACGGTGTGGGGAGGAGGGGACCCCCAACTCTGCAGGAGGTGGAGGCCCCTTCGCCTCCTGGACGGGACGTCTTGTCGCCAGGGATGGGGCATTGGAGGCTTTCATAACCCCCCCTTCCCGCACCGTGTCTTCTGCCAAGCCCACCGTGACGGGAGGTGCAAGATGCACCCCCAGCTCCCTGGGGTCCCCGCCCGCTCCCCCTGTTGCTGCACACCCACACCCCACATCTGCGGGAGCCGTGTCCACTGCACCAGAAGGGAAAAGCTACAGGCTCGTGGGCGGCTGGCAGCTCAGCCCTCAGGGTCGCACAGGCCCAGAACACCTAGACCTCTTGCAACTCACCCTGGCAGGCCACACACAGGAGTCTCTCCCAGTGACTGGAACTGAAGCCTGGAGCACGGCCCCTGCTCTGCTTCTGCCCAAGCCAGACTCCGCTGCTGAGGGGGTATGCTGTCACCAAGTACTGGCTACCTCTGCCTGCCTGGGCTGGGACAGTATGTGTGTGCATATGTGTGTGTGTATGGTGTTAGGGAATGGGGTAGCCCCCACTGTGAGGGTTCTGGAACCCCTTGGGGTATCCCTGAACCCAGTCAGTGCCACCAGATTGACCAAGGGACTTGTGCCCACGGACCCCTCTGTGGCTTGTGCCGAGCACCCCCTCCCCTGCCGGCCCACCACCCCATCTTTGCTCAGGCTGGATCCTGTCTGGAAGCCATTGCCCGTCTCCTGTCCTGGCTTGTCTGCAGAGGCCTTGCCCCCAGGGATCGGGGTCTCAGAGCAAGGGGGGTATGGGGGCACTTTACATGGTGGGAGCAGGGTAAGGGTCAGCATATGGGGCCTGACTCCAGCCGGGTGTTCTGGAAGCTCCTGTCTCTGGCACCCAGGGCTGGGTGCACCCCAGCAGGCCATGCACCTGTGTGGCAGAGGCGTGGGGGCGCCTGAGCTCAGAGACCACCTTGCAAAGGCTCATTTGCATGCAGGGGCCACTGGAGTGAGCGGCGGCCGCGGCACTGCCGCCGAGCGGATTTGAACAGAAGCTCTTCCTCTGTTCTCGTCTCACTCAAGGTCAGAGCCCGAGCAGGGACGGGAACAAAGGCGGCCCGTCCCCCATTCAACCTCCCTGTGCCTGCCGCTGGCCGCTCCAAGACACAGGGGCCCGGGAGAGATGGGGGCGGGCAAGTGACCTGGAGGTCTGGTCCTGGGTGAAGCCACTCTGGGGGACCCCAGCTGGAGGGCCAGTGGGCGGCTGTGGGAGCTTGGGAAGCCCTAGCTGCTCTCCAGCCGGAGGCCCTGCCATTCAGGAATCAGCCGGGGCCAAGGTCAGAGGTCAGGCTCATACTGGGGACAAAGGTCATATAGGGTTAGGTGTCAACCCAGAAACCAGGCCCATACCCAGCACAGGGTCTGTGTCCCTTCCATCCAGGCGTACGGTGCTGGGCTGGGGGCTCCAGCACTAAGCAGGGTTTGGCTGACGGAGGCCCACCCGTGGTGTCCCCGCATCCAGCCCATTGCCTGCCACAGGGCTGGGGTCAACCTGTCAAGGCCATGGTGCCGTGGAAGAGGCTCAGAGTACGCGGGGAAGAGATTGCCCATGACCAAATAAACGGCCCAGAACCACTGCCCACTCCAGAAGCCCAGCCTGGCCCCAGGGGGGACCCGGGGAGGAGATCCTGGTGGCCAGAGGCTGCTTCCATGTCTGCCCCAGCGGGGCAGGATGATGCCCAACTGCCTCCCTCCAGCCCCCTCTGCTCCAGCACGCCTGCACAGACCTGGGATTGTAGCTAGCTTGCTTCTGGAGCCCAGAAAACAATGGTGACTCTCCTGCAGCTCCAAGCACCATGCCACGGCCCATCGCTTCCTTGCCTTGCTTGGTAGCCGTGCGCCTTCAGCTGGCTGCCATGGACACAGCTTGATGCCCCTGTGGTGACCACCACCATCAGGGGCCACCAGTATCACCCCGATACTAGGCAGGGTATTTAATGTCATTGTGTCACACTGATGTCACTGGACAGTCGTTTGTGCTACCTGTGCTGTGTCACAGGATGTCGGCGTGGACGGGACCCCACACAGGAACACACCCTGCCCTGTGTGTGGCCACGTGGAACAGTGCTGTGGTAGCAGTGACAGACGGCTCAGACCACATCCTGGGATCCCAGGAGGAGGCCTCGTGACTCCTGGCAGGGGCAGGGCACAGCCAGGCCTGGCCCACACCTGGCCCCAGAACATTGCTGTGGGTGTGGGCCATGTCCCAAGCGGCAAGGCCGAGGGTAGCGGGAGTCCACATGTCACGTGGTGAGTCCACAGGGACTGCAGCTCGTGCCTTGTACAAACCTGAGTGCCCCTGCCACAGGGGCGTACGTACCCACAGAGCTGTCCTACGCTGGTGGGAGCACACTGCCCACACAGGTGTGCCAACATACACAGCGCCCCCCACAGACCCACATACACACAGCCCTCTACAGACTCACATAGAGACACTCACACACACACACACACACACACACACACACACACACAGAGCCTGGCCGGGAAGCAGGGCCTTCCCTCTCGCCCCCAGAGCTCCCCGCTAATAGCGCATTAACCTTGGCAGGCGATGCCAATGAGGCCGCCCGGCTCCCTACCCGCGGCGGGCAGCGGTCTCCGCTGACCTCATTAGGGTAATTAACGGGGCCTTTGAAGCTGGCGTCGTAGCCGGGAGCTGCGGGAAGACCTCGCGGGGCTCACCGAGGCCCGGGCCAGGCACGCAGGGAGGCAGCCATGGTGTATGCCCACGTGCGGCTGTCAGCAGCCCTGAGCGAGGTGTGAGGATGCTGGCCAGGCCCGGGCTGCTGGCCCAACTGATGGACGTGGCGCCCGCCTGCCACCTGCTGGCCGCAGCCGGTGAGAAGCCCAGCGACTCCTGGGCTCACCAGGACCTGAATAGGGGCTGGGGCTGGGCCTCCTCCGCCGGCACCCCAGCTCCAGGTGGTGAAGCCAGCCTCACCGACAGGAAGCTGATCTGGGGATGCTCCCCCCCAGCCTCAGTGTGGTGACTGAGCCAGGGTGCCTGGTGGGGTTACCACGGCATGGGACAGGAGCGCCAGAGCTACTGCCACGTTTATTGTCCCCTGCCCACACAGCAGCCCCCTCAGTCCATTGCTGCGTGTCAGTGGAGACAACACAATGACCATTATGGGGAGGGGACATCGAGTCCCCTGGGCCGGCTTCCATGCCGTCCAAGGCCAAGTCCAGTGAAGCAGAAGCAATGTGTGTGCGAGGAGGGAGCTGAGGACGCCCCGGAGCGCTCAGCATGACGCTCTGTGCCAAGGTCTCGGGTCAGCAGGAGTCCTCTCTGGCCCCATGGCAGCGGCATCTGGAAAGGGATAGGCAGTGTTGGGGGAGGCCGGAAGCCCCAGACAGCCCCAGGGGCCCAACCCAGCCTGCTCTGTCCACCAGCAGCAGTACGGCCTGCTGAGCCCCCAAGGACTCACTGACCAGGGGAAGCCCTGCGCTACCATCGTGGGTGCCTGGCTTCCAAGCCCGGCTCGTCGTCACTGTCCAGCGAGGCCATCTCGGAGGCGTCCTCTGTATTAGCCAGGAGCCCGTACCTCCTGTGCTGCAGCTTCTTCAACCTGCATGGGCGTTAGGGCATCAGCTCTGCCGAGGGGCAGGCTCGTGCCCACCTGCCCACTGCCAGGGACACACGGTGTGAGGACCAGGTGGGGAGGCGTTGGAGTGAGCCGGGTGGCCCAGGTGGCCTTTTGTAGCCCAATCCTGGGGACCGGTAGCTCTGGGGAGCAGCACTATCAGGGTGGACGCACACGCCGGGAGCAGCACTTTCGGGGTGCACGCACACCTCGGGGCGCACGCACACCCTGGGAGCAGCACCATCGGGGCGCACGCACACCCTGGGAGCAGCACTTTCGGGGGTGCACGCACACCCTGGGAGCAGCACCATCGGGGCGCACGCACACCCCGGGAGCAGCACTTTCGGGGTGCACGCACACCTCGGGGAGCAGCACCATCGGGGCGCACGCACACTCCGGGAGCAGCACCGGGGCGCACGCACACCCTGGGAGCAGCACCGGGGTGCACGCACACCTCGGGGAGCAGCAGCACCGGGGCGCACGCACACCCCAGGCTGGCGGCGACCCTGCGGGAGCCGGGCAGCGCGGGGGCGGAGCCCGCGTGTCAGCTGACACACCTGAGAGCCCGGATGAGGAAGTAGAGTGCGGTCAGGCCGCCGAGCGCCACGACCACGTAGAAGGTTCGCTGCAGCGGCGAGCCGGTGGCGGCCGGCGGCCAGGCGCGCGTGGCGTTGTGCGGCGCGACGGGCCGGCTCCCGTTGGCGGCGTCCGCGGCCCCGAGCGGCACGCGCAGCAGGAGCAGCAGCAGCAGCGGCCCCATCGCCCCGTCGGCCGCTGCCACTCACGCGCGCGGGGGCGGGGCCAGCCAATGGAGGTCGGGGGCGGGGCCGCACGCCCGGAAGTGCCCGCCCACCCCGCCGGGCCGCCGTGATGCCCACCGGGAGGGGCCGGGCTGGCGCATGGCCATACGCGGAACCGTCCTGCCCGGGAGCAGCTCCCCAGGGTTCCCACCCGGACCCGCAGCTGGGGGTGCGCTGCCCTCTGCAGGATTCTGCCCCGGATCCCACAGTCCCAGGCTCCTGTCTCCCCACCCCACAAATCCCACAGTCCAGGCTCCAGCTGCTGCCCCCAGTCCTGGCTCCCCGATCCCACATTCCCAGGCTCCTACCCCCGACCCCACGGTCCCAGCACCTCCAATCACACATTCCCAGGCTCCTGCCCCTCTGCCCCCCAGTCCTAGGCCCCCGACCCCACATTCCCAGGCTCCTGCCCTCAACCCCACAGTCCAGGTTCCTGTCTCCCCACCCCACAGTTCCAGCCCCACAGGCCCCACAGTCCCAGGCTCCTGTTCCCCATGCCCATGCCCTGGCCCACACACACACAGTCTGGTTTCCTGGGTACACACATGGCCTTTATTTTAATCCAACTCCACCACCGCCATCATGGCCAGCACAGGGCTGGCCCTGGGCTGTCTTCCAGCACCCACAGAGCCCATGCAGGGAGCATCTCCTGAGACAAGGAAGAGCAGTGAGGTGGTTGCAGGGAAGGGAGCCCCCACCAGTCCCATCTCCCACCCTAAGCACACACTCACCTGGCTCGGGCCTGGAGGCCAGGCAGCTGTGCCCCAGGCTGCAGGTACAGGCCCAGTCCCTTGAAGGACGGTCTCTCACGGGTGTCTTCGCCGGCCAGGTCTTCAACCTGCCAAAGTGGAGCTGCGTCATGCCCAAGGTCCTCCTGGGGATGCCACTGCCCCGGCCTCCCAGAACCGTCCACAGCGCTGGTGAGGAGCTCGGGCCAGCCGCAGGGCCTCCCTCGGGTCGCTGGCCGCAAGGCCATGGGCAGGCACGGCCAGGGTGGAGCCGCTCCAGACTGACCGACACCCGTCAAGGAGTGCACGTGGGCTGCGGTCAGGCCTGCCGACTGTCCGTCCCTTGGTGAACAAACAAAAATCCCCGAGGCTGGCGCTGGCCAGGCATTCACCGCGCCTGCTCGAGGGCCGGGGCCGACATTGACTCGGCTCAGCTTCAAAAAGTTAGCCACAGAAAAGGGCCACCTGGAGCCCAGCCCAGGGGCCTGCACGAGCACGCGGTTACCTCGAGGCGCGGGCCACGTCTGATCCCGATCGGAGCCAGCCCATGGAGCAGCTGGCTTCTCGGGGCTGGGGGCGCCCAGCGCGTCTGTCCTCGGTGGCTGCGGCGTCCACAGGCCAGGTGCTGGGACAGGGGAGGCCCGGCAGGGCCGGTGCGCCCGGGCACGTGCGTGCAGTGTCCACTCTGCCCTGCCCTCCATGGCGTTGGGCACCCCGCCGCCAGCTCCCGCCCGCGCCCCTCCTGCCTCCGCCGCAGCCGCGCTGCCCAGCCCTGCCTGCAGCCGCAGCGGCGTGCGGTGCGATGAAAGGGAGTGCCAAAGCGAGATTCATTTCACACGGGCTTTAATGGGTTTCGTGAAGCCGGAGACAACGGCGTACAAGAGCTCCGTGGCCGGGACCACGACCACACGGTGGGTGGCCGGCTGTTGGTGGGGCAGCGAGAGCCTGCCAGTGTCCTCCGGGGCTGCTCCCCCCCGTCAGAGACAGAAGGCAACACAACAAAAAAACGAAAGCAAAAACTCAAAAAGCAAAACTAAGACAAACAAGTAAATGCCCACACGACCCCGGCTGCTCCGAGAACTCCCGGCTCTCTGCAAAAAAAACCACGAGCGCTCACAGCGCGCAGCCAGGGGGGCCGGGCGGCAGCGGTGGGCACTGGGTGAGCGGCGGCCGGGCGGAGGGCGGTCCTGAGCCCCTCTTAGTCGTGGTGTGTAGCTGAGGACAAGAAGCAGGGACAGCGTGAAGGCACCCAAGCACTGAGAGGCAGCATCCACTCCCGAGGCGGCCCACAGCCTGGGAGCCCCCCCTCGCCTGGCCAGAGCGCACACTGCCCCTGGGGCCGGCCTGGGGACAGCCAGGTCTCGGGGTCAGTGCCCCTGGAGCCCCCCTTACCGTAGCTGTCGTAGTCATCCCTGTAGGAGCCCCCGGAGCCCCGGTCTCCATAGCCGCCATGCTGACTCCGGCTGTGGGGGGACAAGGCGCTGGGTCCTGCTCTGAATGCCACCCCTCACCCCGGCAGGGCATCCCCTGGCCTCACCTGCTGTAATAGTCTCGGTAATCCCTGGAACCCCCACTGCGGGACTCGTAGCGGCCACCTCCATAGCCTCGGTCCCCTCCTCCTGCGTGGGGTAGTCCAGGTGAGCACCCATTCGCCCCTCTATCATCCCCACGCAAGGCAGCCCAGGCCAGTACCCGCTGTCCATGACCACTGCCCCCATGCGCAGGTCAGCACAGGCGGGCACCCGCTGGCCTGTCCCAGACCCATGCACCCACTCACCTCCGGAGTAGCCGCGGCCCCGGGGGCGGCCCCCGTGGAAGAAGCCGCGGCCGCCCCGGGCCCGGCTGTCGGGCGCCTTTCCCGCCTGGTCCACGCGGATCTGCCGTCCATCTACGGACTGGACAAGGGGGGATCCGAGGGTCAGCACCGGGCGCCAAGGCCGCAGGATCCCCGCTCCCCGACCCCCACGGCCTCACCTTCCCGTTCATGGCCATCATGGCGTCCTTGGCGTCGTCGATGTTCTCGAAGGTGACAAAGCCGAAGCCCCGCGAGCGCTGCGTCTCCCGGTCCTTGACGACCACCACTGTGGACACGGGTCGGAGTGCAGCAGTGGGACCCCTGCTCGGCGCCCCGCCAGCCCCGGCCGCCCAGTCCAGCCCGCCGGGCTCACCTTCGGCGATCTGCCCGTACTTGGAGAACACCTGCTCCAGCGAGCGCTCGTTGGTGTCAAAGCTCAGCCCGCCCACAAACAGCTTCCCTTCGTCGGATGACATGATGACCTGCGGGCGTGGGGAGAGGGAGCTCAGGCTCCGCCCACGAGGGGCGGGACCACACAGGCGTCAGCCACGCCCACAGGGGCAGAACCGCGCACCCATTGGCCATGTCCACGCCGGTACTGATCCCGCCAACAGCAACTAGCCACTCCCACGAGTGGGACGGACCGCAGCCATTGACCCCACCCACAAAATCGGCCACGCCCACCTGAGCCCGGACCACGCACTCACTGGCCACGCCCAGCCTGGCCTCCCGCCCACGAGTTCACTAACCCCACCCACGGGGCTCCGGACCGCGCACTCATTGGCCACGACCAGGCCGGCCCCGCCTACCAAGCGCGGCGGGACCCACGGGCAGCTGCCGCGCATGCGCTCCGTGCATCCGGGGCCCCGGCTCTCCCGCCATTTCGCCGGCGCGGCCTCCCACTCGCCGCCGCCATTTTGCGGCAGCGGCTCCCTGTCCGAGGGGAACGCGGCGCCTGCTCGGGATGTTGTTGGGGTGCAGGGGGTGCACACGCTGGGGCCCGCCCTCCGGCCCCGTGCCCCGCTGTGCCGGGCCGCCGGCGGGGCGGGCTCACACCGGCCGGGACCGCCCACCCCGGGGACGTGGGGGGCGTGTCGCGCCTCCCCGCCCGGCCGCCGCCCCGGGCTTCCTGCTAGCCGTGCCGCCGGGAGCCTCACCACCGAGTCGGGCGAGTTCCTGAGGCTGACGAGCAAACGGTGTACGGCGGCGAAGACAGCCTCCCAACGTGCGAGCGGAAGGGGGGCGGTGCCCGCGATTCGGGGTTATATATGCCTCCGCCAGGCCCCGCCCACGCCGCGCCACCATAGCCAATCTGCGCCCTCGCTAGAGGGCGGGGCCTGCGGGGAGCCCGCCCCCTCGGCGCGCGCTGGCGCCGAGCACGGCAATTGGCCCTACGCGCGCACAGGTCCCGCCTTTGTGCGTGAGGGCGTGGCCGGCGAGGCGGGGCTGACCCACTTCCGGGTCCCCGAGCGTCTTGCGGCAACCTGCAGCCCTCTGGCCTCTTGGGGACGCTCGAGGGTCGCTGGACCCCCGGCTTTTGGATGACCTCAGGCAGATCCCTGCGCCCCCCACCACCAAGCGCACCTGAACCCCCATGCCCGTCCTCAAACGCCCCCAGTGTCCACCGAGCCACCTCCACGCCCCGGACACTGCGGGCACCCTCCACTTATGCCTGCAGGGAACCCAACTCGCACCCCAGCCGTGACGTCACTCGCCACCCGCACCCCAGCACTCACCTGGGCGGGTGCTGCTGTGCGCCCCAGCGGGAGGGAGGCAGGTGACCGCCCCTGGACGCTGCGCCCCTCCGCAGCCACCCCCAGCCGAGCCGCAGCGGGGTCCCTTTACGCATCAGGTCCTGGGTGGGGGTGCAACAGCTGGGGTCACTCACCCCCTTAATAGTGTCCATCTGCTCCTTGTCGGGGCCTCAGCTCACGCTGCAGCCCTGGTCCTTCCTAGAGGTCAGTGAGGACCCCCTGAACACCCCAGCCCGGGCCTCACAGCCACCCTCGGCCCACGCGCTCTCTGCTAGCCCTAGGGACCTCAGTGTCCCCCCATCACGGCCTCACATTCCACTGCCTCCCTCCACTGGGTCGAGCTGACCCAGCAAAGGCCACCACGGGCGGGGACACAGGCTCCAGTGACAAGGTGGCCGCGGGACCCTCCTCCCCGCGGGCAGCCTGACTCACGGCCACCCACTCCTCGGCGTCCCGGCTCCCGTCAGTAGGAGCTGCTGCGTCAGCCACTCACGCAGGGAGGCTCTCCAAGGCGCGCAGCCTGCATCCCTGGGCATAGGGGCGCACGGGGAGGAGGGGGGCACCCCGTGACCGCTGTGCCGGCCGGGCTGCTTCCCTTCAATGGGGGACCCCTGCACCTGGCACCTCAGGTGTGGACCCGTGTTTTCGTGACCCCCCCTCCCCAGCCTGGACCGTGAATACGAGGGGGCCCCCTCCTCGCCCCTCACCAGCCTGCAGCCCGTGACCCAGCATAGAAACAGGCGTGCACTGGGTGGGTGGGAGGCCGTCTCAGGACCCGACGGCCGATGCACAAGGACGTGAGCCCTTGGCTAAACCCCCGCACCCCGCGCTCCAGTGGTGGCGGAGGAGGGGCTCAAAATAGCTGGGTCGCGCGGGGGCGAGGCTGCTATTCCGGGCCCCGCCGGGCGCGGGATGCGTGAGGCCCTGGGCTTGGTGCTTCCCCGTCTGCCCAAGGCCCCGTCGGTTCATTCACAAATCCACCCCTACCCACCTTCCCGGGCCCACGTGGGGAGGGGAAAGGCGCCCACCGGGAGAACCAGCCTTCCCACACCCCTACACACACACACCCCAGCACCCACCGTCGCCTAGGAGACAGAGGCGGTGCCGCTCGCTCCCGCGCCGCCCACTCCGCCCTCCCCGCAGGGCCAAAGGCCTGCCGGACGCCACCGTCCTCCTCCGACCCCGGCTAATGAACGGGCGGGAGGTGGTAATGAGCGTCTGGGCCCGGGACAGGCGTGGCCCGGGATGAAAGGCGCGTGGGGGGTGGGACGCCGGGGCCGCGTAATTACCGCCCCCTCCCGGCCTGCCCGGTGCACCTGGCGGCTGCCCGGCGGGGGCGCGGAAGTAGCACAGCCCGCCCAGCTGGCCCCGACCCGCGGGGGAGCCCGGAGCCAGGGTGGCTGGGTCTTTGGGGTAGGGGGGACATGCGGAGACGGCGCGTGCGTGTTGCCAGGTGTGGCGCACATGTTGTCCCCGTGGGTAACTGGGAGGTGCTGGAAAAGCTTCTGCGGACGCCCGGGAGAGTCGGGTTGCTGGGCGCGGGCACCGGCGGGCGTGGGGGTGTGCACAGCTCCCCGGGAACCTCGCATGGGCCTCCCCCCAGGAGCTTGGGGGCGCTGACCTGCGGGGGAGGAGCCCCCGGGCGCATCGTGCCACCCTGAGCCTATGTGCCCAGTTACTGCTCTGGTGGGGAGAAGGAGGGGGCGGTGAGTGTGCTGCGCGCCCGCAGCGGCCAGGGCGGTGTGCTGGGAGGAGGGCTCTGCCTTCCATGGGCAAGCAGGTCCGAGGACCCACAGGGAGGGGCTCGCTCTCTCTCCAGGCAGGGTTTGGGGGGGGGACACCCAGCTGGGCCCCAAGCTGCCGTGACTCAGGCCCTCCCTGCATGTCTGAGTCACAGCCCAGGAATGTGGAGGCTTGGAGGCCCCGTGTGCCTGTGCTGCTGCCCAGAGCAGGGGGTGGGGGTGGGGGTAAGCCTCAGGCCTCAGCCACACACGTGCGGGGCCACGTCCATGTCCACGGAGGCAGGCCAGCTGAGGCCTACACACCAGACACTGCATTCCCCTGCCTGGGGTTACAGCTGTTTGTACTAACCGTGGCACAGGGCACAGGCCTGGTACACACGCTGGGCACAGGGCATATGGACACGGCATTCAGGAAGTGCCGGAGCCAGGCCTGGGAGCAGCCTACGTGGCTGCCTGGGGGGGGGGGGGGAAGCTTCTGAAACTGGAGAGGAGGTAGCCTGAGGTGGCCCCAAGGTCCTGAGGCAGGCTGCTCTAGCCACTGGGAGTGACCATGTCTCTGAAAGGTCAATGATATCCTAAGGGCCAGGCGGCAGCCTCGGTTGTTCCAGCTGAGCAGTGGACACAGTTCCCCCAAGCTCCTGGAGGCACAGCAGGGGACTGTCACCCTGTCCTGGCAGTTCCCGCAGGAAGGCACCGTGTGGGGTCAGAGCTGCCCAAGAGCCACCGTCCTCCTGGGGGAAGGTGTCTATGCCTGGCCCGGCTTGATGACACTGGGTACTGGGTCCTGGAAGGGTCACGCAGCAGGGTGATGGGGCTGGCTGGGCTGTCTGTGGTGTGGGCCTCCACTGATTGCACCCAAGAGCGAGCGAGTGTGGGCAGGTCCTGGGTGTGGGGCGCGTGGGAGGCAGGTGCAGCAGGCCCGGCTTGGGTGCCGTGGGGGCAGGCCCCACCCGCATTCCAAGGCCGCAGTCGGGGTGTCCTCCCAGCGCCACCGCACCCCGGCTCCCCGACGACCTCTGGCCGGGAGCAGATCCCATTCCCCTAGGCAGCAGCTGGCTGCAAGGCAGGGGACCCCTCCACACACACCCCATCGACGGGAAGGGGGCGGAAGTGGGGCAAGGGAGAGGCGATTGCAGGAGGTGCAGACAAAAATAAAGCAAAAGAATGAAGACGAGGAAGGTCGACCCTGCGGGCGGAGCCAGGCACCGGTGCAGTCGAGGGCGGCAGGATCCCTGCACCCCCAAGCGCCACCGGGGAGTCCTAGCGAGCGACCCCACACGTGACAGGGCTGGGTGGAGCCCCAACGCCCTGGGCCCCGGACAGCTGGCGTCCCCAGCATCCCAACTGGGGCACGCCCAAACCCACGGCGCCGCAGAGGAGGGTGGCGCGGCACCCAGCCCGTGCGCCCTGGGCACCCGCGGGGCCCCTCCTGGACACCCCCACGGGGGAGGTGACCCCGAGTGGCCAGGGAAGACGGGGGAGGCGGGCCGTGGGTGCCTGGCGCGCACCCTGACTTTGGGGGGTGACCCCTGTTGTGACCAGCGACTCCCCGGATCTGCAGCCACCTGCGTCAGGCGGTGCGACCCATCCCCACTTTGGGGGAGACACCCCCCTCAGAGGCTCGCCACGTCACCCCGCAGGGCACTAGGCAGATTCCCACTCCTCAGCCGGGGCCGCTCCCCGTGGGGAGCTGAGGCGTTGTGGAGGGCACCGCGGGGCGCAGGCCAGCCTGCCCGTGGCGGGGCCCACGTGCGGCGTCCCCTCTTCCGTCCAGACCCAGCCGCCGCCGTCAGGGCCCCCTCGCCTGCGTCGCCCGCCCCCAAGCTGGCTGGCGCGCGGGACAGGGCAGGCTGCGCGCGTGGGGGGGGTGGGTACTGCGCCGCTCCAACTGCGCGTGCGCATTCCGGTCCAGTCCCGCCTTCTAAGGCCATTCGGTGCTTCCATTGGTGCGTGCCTTTCATCGATCGGCGCGTCGACCAATGAGAGCCCCCACCCCCTCAACCCGCCGCGTAGGCGGAGCCTAGGCTTCAGAAAGCGGGCAGGCGGTGACATCAGCCTCCTGGCGCGGCGCGTTGCCCGAGAAACTGCGTTTCCTCTCGAAGCGTTTCCGGAGGGGGTGCGCCGCCCCCTCTCATTCAGCTTTTTCTGGGATTCGGGAAGCGAACCCGCCTCGCCCCTTCCGGTGCCTCAGTTTACCTTTGGGGACGCCCCTCTGGTGGCAGCGGACGGGTGACCTCAGACGCCGGTTCCCCTCCAGCCCACACACCTCGGGCCCCGGGGCTCCAGGTGGGCAGGCGCTGACCTGGGTCAGAGGCCCGGGAGGCGACCCACCTACATGGGGGCGTTTGTGGGAACAGGCCTGCGGGTCTGGGCCTCCAGCCATCCGCCTGGCAGCTGCGAGCTGGCGGGATTTCGGGGGGGTGGGGACGTGGCCAAGGGAGGGGGCGTGAGGTGCATCCTGCCCAGCAGTTTCTTGAGCTGGGGCTTCAGTATTACTCTTTGGGTGCCTGAGCCTGGACCCAGGGATACTCAGAGAATCCCACCCAGCCCAGGAGGACAAGAACAGATATTGGAGGAGGGTGCAGAGCCAATATGCTGACAGAATCGGGCAGGCCGAGAGGAGGTCACCAGGCTTTCGACTATTGGGCAGGCTGCTCTAGGTCCCTGGGGTTCAGTTCAGGGATGCACAAATTGGGGGGTGGGGAGGAAGGACGCTAGGAGGTTCCCAGGGCAGGTGGCCCGCCAGCCCTGCTGCAGGCCCTCGAGGCCTTCCGGGCCTTGAGTACCAGGAAGTGGCCAGGCCTCTCTCCTCCACCCACCGGCTGCTTCCTGCCCCAAGCCTGGGAGGGGGGACGGGAAGTTTGGAGAGCTTCATCAGCTGGGGGGGTGGTGGTGGCCCGGCCCCCTCCCAGAGGAAGAGGCTGGGACTGGTCCTGTGGTATTCTGTTTTATTACTGGAAGTTGCACTGCTGCTTCTAAGTTTCTCAATCCTGTGCTGGTACAGGAAATGCACACGGAGTGCCAGCCACCCCCCCCAGCCCCACACCCCAAGGGGCGGGTAATGCTTTCTTGGGGTGGAGGGAGAGCCCTCACAGGCACACACAGGGTTATTTAAAAATCATAAAAAAAAAAAACACATTTAAATAAGTATCCAAGACAATTTTTCAAAAAACAAACCCACCCCCTTTTTTCTTTCCTTTTTTTTAAAAACAAACAAAAACACACAAAAAAATGAACCGAACCCTCA